>NC_135968.1:17557978-17683891 GCF_053455715.1 Rhinoraja longicauda
AAACACCAGGGGACTGAAGCTCCAGCTTTCTCTCTTTATTGCTTTCTCTCTCTCTCTCTCTCTCTCTCTCTCTCTCTCTCTCTCTCTCTCTCTCTCTCTCTCTCTATATATATATATATATATATATATATATATATATATATATATCTCTGTCTCCTCTCCCCTCTTTCTCTTTCCCCTTCTCTCTATCTCTCTTTGTCTCCTCTCCCCTCTTTCTCTTTCCCCTTCTCTCTCTCTCTCTCTCCCTTCATCCTCTCTCATTCACCCTCTTTTCCTCTCCCTCTTTCTCTCCTTCCTCACTCTTCCCCCCCCCCCCATTCCCCCCCCCCCCTCTCTCTCTCTTTCTTCTTTCTCCCTCTGGCTTTCTCTCTTCCCCCCCCTCTCTCGCTTTCCCTCTCCCCTTTCTTTTTCTCCCTTAACTTTTCCTCTGTCTTTCTCTTTCCCCCTCTCTCTGTTGCTGTTTCCTGCTTTCTCTCTCTCTTTCCCCCTTACTTTCTCTCTGTTTTCTTCTTTCCCTCTCTCTGTCTTTCTCGCACTCTTTCTCTCTCTCTCTATCTTTCCCCATCTCCCTCTCTCTCTCTCTCGCTTGAAGACAGGCACAGACAGGGGTTGCTCTCTACAAATTAACTGGTCATGAAGGCAGACTGATTTAGCTCACGTGGATCACATGAACAGCTCTTTATTTAGCTCCAACTGTTTAAATCGTGACTGGGAGATCCGAAACCAAGCTTCAGAAAACACCTTCTAGCTGTTAATGGGAAAATGACAGAACAAAACGCTGGAAGTCAAATCTCACTTTGTCACAAATTGAATTACAAATGTTTGGAGACAAACACCAAGCACTAAAGTTGCCGAATGAGACAATTTTTGAAAGGCACACTAAGTACTCGGGTTTATTTTCCAAATGTTAAAAAGTAAAGACATTACATTACGTCTGTATCAGGCCTCGGTTAGAGCACACCAGGAGCATGTTAGTGGGTGCAGTATTATAAGAAAGGATGTAGAGACATTGCAGCACAGAGGTTTGTCAGCCTGAAGAAAGGTCCTGACCCAAAACGTTCCCTTCACAGCCGCTGAGTTCCTCCAGCACTTTGTGTCCTTTTGAGTCAAGCAGCATCTGTAGTTCCTTGTTCCTACCTCTCCCTCCACAGATGCTGTCTGACCCGCTGAGTTCCTCCAGCACTTTGTGTCAAGCAGCATCTGCAGTTCCTTGTTCCTACCTCTCCCTCCACAGATGCCGTCTGACCCGCTGAGTTCCTCCAGCAGTCTCTGTTTTGCTTTTAAATGAAATATTTTTTGCAATTTAAAATTAAATGTGTTAATTTTTAAAAGTAAATGCAAATGTGAAATTAAATGATAAAATGTACAACAAATCCAATGCCTCCTGGGGTGGAACGAGTTTTGTTCAG
Organism: Rhinoraja longicauda; assembly: GCF_053455715.1. Lineage (NCBI taxonomy): Eukaryota > Metazoa > Chordata > Chondrichthyes > Rajiformes > Arhynchobatidae > Rhinoraja > Rhinoraja longicauda. Next base: position 17,559,388 of record NC_135968.1, read on the forward strand.
GCTGGTCATTTCTTCAATAGAACACAACGTACTTGAGTAACTCAGCAAGATCAGGCAGCATCTCACGATAGGAATGGACAGACGACATTTCAGGTCGGAACCCTTTTTCAGACTGATGGAACAAGGGGTTGAAATCTGGAAAAGAGAGTTTCTTTGTTTTATTGAAATCCCGGTGAACAGGTCAGTGAAACCATTGGAAATGTATTGCTCAACTTAATAAGTCAATGGTTCAAAGGTACTTTTTTGTCACATCTACTGAGGTACAGAGAAATGTATTAATGCATACAGTGTAGTGCAAGTATTATTATACATAAGCAGAGTTTAGATACAGTACAAGTGTATCTAAGACAAATCATATAGACACAAGGAACTGCAGATGCTTGTTTACAATAAAAGACACAAAGTGCTGGAGTAACTCAGCGGGTCAGGCAGCAAATCTGGAGAAGGGTCTAAACCCGAAACGTCACCTGTTCCTTTTCTCCAGAGATGCTGAAGATGGGTCTCGATCCGAAACAACTCATTCCTCTTCTCCAGAGATGCTAAGTTACTCCAACATTTGATGTCTATGCTGCCCTGACACACTGAGTTACTCCAGCATTTGTCAATCTCTGGAGAACATGGATAAGCGACAACTATAGTATGGAAACAGGCCCTTCCGCCACTCTCTGTGCCAACCATCAACTATCCATTCACACGGATCCCATTTTAATTTAAAAGATAAAGGCAAAGTGCTGGAGTAACTCAGCGGGTCAGGCAGCATCTCTGGAGAAAAAGGATGGGTGACGTTTCAGGTCTTTGGCATAAACCAGTATCTGCAGTTCCTTGTTTCTACGTTGTACATTTTATTCCCATTTTATTCTTCCTTAAATCCTCTCCTTGTAACCTACTGGATAATGAAAGGCCAAATGGATGTAGAGTGGATGTTTCCACAAGTGGGAGAGTCTAGGACCAGAGGGCACAGCCTCAGAATAAAAGGATGTACCTTTTAGAAAGGAGATGTGGAGCAATTTCTTTAGTCAGCAGCTGGTGAATCTGTGGAATTCATTGCCACAGACCGTGTGGAAGCCAAGTCATTAGGTATTTTTGAGGCCAACATTTACAGGTACTTGATTGTTAAGAGTGTTATGGGGAGAAGGCAGGAGAGTGGGGCTGAGAGGGAAAAATTGATCAGCCGTGATTGAATGGCAGAGCAGACTTGGTGGGCTGAATGGCCTAATTCTGCTCCTATGTCTTATGATCACCCCTGCCAACGCTGCACGGAATAGTCTAAGCCCATTCATCTCTGACAAAGCCCAATCTTCACCGGGGCAGCAAGGTGGCACAGCTGGTATAGTTGCTGCCTCACAGCACCAGAGCCCCAGGTTGGATCCTGACCTCGGGTTGTGTTTCCTCTGGCTGCTCCGGTTTCTCCCCACATCCCAATGACGTGTGGGTTCTTTAGGTTAATTGGCCCCCTTTAAAAATTGCCCCTAGCATTTAGGGAGTGGACGAGAAAGTGGGATATCACAGAGCTGGCGTGAACGGGTGCTCATTGGTCGGCACGACTCGATGGGCCGAAGAGAGCCTGTTTCCACCCTGTATCTCTAAACTCTAAGCACCTTATATGGCCACCAAGAAATATTGTTTGTGAACATTCCTGAGGTGTCTTGGGATGTTTAACCTTGTTCTATAAATAGATATTTTAAATTGTTTTCCTGCAATTCGGGTGATTCACTGACAGGTTGAGATGCAGGGAGTTTCCGTGTTGTTTATGCCTTGTTTTGGTCCATTACTGGACAGAGTGGATAGGAGGGGATGTTTCCACTAGTGGGGGAGTCTATGACCAGAGGCCATAGCCTCAGAATAAAAGGATGTACTATTAGAAAGGAGACGAGGAGGAATTTCTTTAGTAAGAAGGTAGTGAATCTGTGGAATGTATTGTCATAGAAGGCGGTGGAGGCCAAGTCAATGGATATTTTTTAAGGCAGAGATAGACAAATTCTTGATTGGTACAGGTGTCAGGGGTTATAGGGAGAAGGCAGGAGAATGGGGTTGAGATGGAAAGATAGATCAGCCATGATTGAATGGCGAAGCAGACTCGATGGGCCGAATGACCTAATTCTACTTCTGCGACTTATGAACCATTACAATGCCTTGTTTTGGTCCATTTAATTCTCTCAATAACAATTCCGTTCCATTCCGGATTGTTCTCCCAGCATGGTATGCTTGTGTTTCTCTGTTGCCCTGGCTCTTGTTTCATGAACTGTAGCACAGAATCCTGAGTCAGATTGTTGCCTGAAGATATTATTTTGGCAAATGTAGATCCAGTACGCAATCTCGCAGAGCCAGATGTAAACACTCCCCCAAAGAGTCTGTGGGTCAAGAATTCAGAAGCAAGAGAGTCTAAATATTGGGTGGCAACCGACTCTTAAAAACAACGGCTGCAATTTAAGCAATTCCTCTCCTCCCCCCCTCCCCCCCTCCCCCTCCCCCTCCCCTCTTCCCCCCTCCTCCCCTCCCCACTCCCCCCTTCTCCCGTCCCTCAACCCCCCTTATCCTCCATTCTCTCCCCCCTCCCTCCCCCCTCCCTCCCTCCACCCTCCTCTCTCATTCCCTCCCTCCACCTCCCACTTTCCCCCTCCCTCCCTCCCTCCTTCCCCCTCCCTCCCTAGGAGATAGATTTAAACTTTAAAATGTGAATAACTTTAAAAATATAACCGATTTCAATGAAACCTCTTCCATTAGCACTAAAGGAATGATGGTGAGTAAGGTGGGCCTAAAATTGTCTCGCTATCGCGTACCGTTTTGGCTGTAGTTCAGGAACAAACAAACAAACAAATGAGAGTTTTAGTATATGGATGGGCCAAATGCAGGCATGTGGGACTAGTATAGACCGACTCGCACAGCTATCTGGACTACACTTCTTCCCACCCGGTCCCCTGCAAAAAGTCTATCCCCTACTCCCAATTCCTCCGTCTACGCCGCATCTGCGCCCGGGATGAGGTGTTTCAGACTAGGGCTTCCGAGATGTCCTCGTTTTTCAGAAAACGGGGCTTCCCCTCCTCCATTATAGATGAGGCTCTCACTAGGGTCTCTTCTACATCCCGCAGCTCTGCTCTTGCTCCCCATCCCCCCACTCGCAACAAGGACAGGATCCCCCTCGTTCTCACCTTCCACCCCACCAGCCAGCGGATCCAACATATCATCCACCAACATTTCCGTCACCTACAACAGGACCCCACCACTGGCCATATCTTCCCATCCCCTCCCCTCTCTGCGTTCCGCAGAGACCGTTCCCTCCGCAACTCCCTGGTCCACTCGTCCCTTCCTACCCAAACCACCCTAACCCCGGGCACTTTCCCTTGCAACCGCACGAGATGCAACACCTGTCCCTTTACCTCCCCCCTCAACTCCATCAAAGGACCCAAACATTCTTTCCAGGTGAGACAGAGGTTCACCTGCACCTCCTCCAACCTCATCTATTGCATCCGCTGCTCTAGATGTCAACTTATCTATATCGGCGAAACCAAGCGCAGGCTCGGCGATCGCTTCGCTGAACACCTGCGCTCGGTCCGCATTAACGCAACTGATCTCCCGGTGGCCCAGCACTTTAACTCCCCCTCCCATTCCCAGTCTGACCTCTCTGTCATGGGCCTCCTCCAGTGCCATAGTGAGGCCCGCCGGAAATTGGAGGAGCAGCACCTCATATTTCGCCTGGGCAGTTTGCGGCCAGGTGGTATGAACGTCGACTTCTCCAACTTCAGATAGCTCCTCTGTCCCTCCCTTCCCCTCCTCCTTCCCAGATCTCCCTCTATCTTCCTGTCTCCACCTATATCCTTCCTTTGTCCCAGCCCCGACATCAGTCTGAAGAAGGGTCTCGACCCGAAACGTCACCCATTCCTTCTCTCCCGAGATGCTGCCTGACCTGCTGAGTTACTCCAGCATTTTGTGAATAAATCGATTTGTACCAGCATCTGCAGTTATTTTCTTATACTATAGATGGAACATGTTGGTCGGTGTGTGTAAGTTGGGCCAAAGGGCCTGTTCCCACACTGTATGTCTCTACGACTCCATTTGTTTAACCTGGTATCATGTTCTGCTATTGCAGCTGGCCTTGGCGGGTCTGTGCCACAATCACAAGAATTATCCTAAATCAACAGCGCCAAAAATATACTTAACAGGTTATATAACTGTTGACATAAAATAACTGTCCCTGCCCTGGTAGGGTGTGATGAGACAATTGGTCGGCATGGGCAAGTTGGGCCGAAGGGCCTGTTTCCACGCTGTATTACTCTATGACTCTAAAGAGATTCACAAGCATATTACCTGGGTTTGAGTTACACTACAGTGGCGCAGCGGTAGAGTTGCTGCCTCACAGCACCAGAGACCCAGGTTCGATCCTGACCACAGGTGCTGTCTGTGTGTAGTTTGTATGTTCTCCCTGTGACCGTATGGGTTTCCTCTGGGTGCTCCGGTTTCCTCCCACATCTCAAATACGTGCAGGATAATGATTGATTGACCCTCTGTAAAATTGCTCCTGGTGTGTAATGAGTGGATGGGACAGTGGGATAACAGAACCTAGTATGAACAAGTGATCGATGGCCGGCATGGACTCGGTGGGCCGAAGGGCCGTTTCCATTCTGTATCCCTCGCCAATCAGCTGCCCATTCTCTCCACAGATGCCGCCTGACCCGCTGAGCTACTCCAGCACTTTGTGTGTTTGCCCCATATGCTAACTAGGTCAACATGGACAAAGTGGGCCGAAGGGTCTGTTTACCTTGCTGTACAGCTGGGCTATTGCAGTTTCTAACCACAAACAGGTAAAATAATCAGGCAAAAACATTAACGCCGAGACACAGGTTTTAAGCAGCGAATTGCAGTTGCTATTCAACAGAAGTTTATTAAGTGCCTGATAAAATGCCAGCTAAAATATATATTTAGTAGCAAATATTAATGTGGTCAATGCAAATGCTGTCGAACGTAGCCATTGCAAAATACAACATTCAGTTCTGACATCTTGTCAAACTGTTTTTCAATTGCAAAACGAACAAATAAAATGTCTAGGATAAACCAGCTGAAACCAGCAACACCGGGTTACATCATGCACTGCCCGGCTGCAGCCTGATTGACAGGTGGCCGGGGAGCTCGCACCCCATTGGTCGCGACCGTGGGGGCGGGACCAGGCTGATTGGCGGGGCGTCGCTCCGTGCCTCGGGAGTGGCTGGCGGAGCCGTCAATCACGCAGGAAGGGGCGGAGCGTTCCCGGGGATCCGACGGTATAAAAGGCTGCGGGCGGCTGCAGAGCGCAGCACAGGCGGCTGGGACACGAGGGGTAGTAGGAGCGCGGCCACTGACTAGCTAGCTCGCTCGCTCGCTGGCTGGACCAGCGCTGGACGCTCGCAGCATGGAGCCCTGCCACCCCGCTCCCTGCCCAGTCTGCCCCGCCTGGTTTGGAAGCAGGTGGGAGCGCAAGTCGAGGAAGAAGGCGTCGGCCAACATCTTCCAGGACGTGAACCTGGGGCAGATGGAAGCCCTGTTCAGGAAGAGCGGAGACGAGAACGCGGACGAGAGAGCAAGAATCATCTGGGAGAAAGACAAGCAAACGGACCAAGACATCACCGAGGCACTGATGGAGCTCAAATCCAAGAAGACTCAACTCTTTTTCCAGCACAACAGAAGTGGTGCAGAATTCTTGGGGCTGATCTGGGTCAAAGCCTTTAACAAACTGCGGTAATTATTTGCACTTTAACAAAAACTGGGAGACCTTTGCTCTGTTTTATATATTAAAAAAAAAAAAACCCCAACTACCTCAATTCGGTTTTCCCCAACGCATATATCCATCGCTTTGAAGCCTTGACTTTTGTGCTTTCTGCAGCATCTCTCGCTTGCAAACATTTTTTTTTTTTTAATTTTATTTTAAATTTGTGTGTAAAAAAAATTCTCGTCATGTTCCCCAGCATCAAGGATGGAGAGTGGGGTTGTGAGCTGGAATCCGGCGGCGTGGCAGAAAGGTCAATGAGGAGCAAGATTAAACGGAAGAGATTATTCGCCAAGAGGTCGTTTAACCTGCTGTAAAAATCGAGGACTTGTCAGCGTCGGATGCTGCTACCTACAACCTTTAACAAAAAACTACATGACTAAATGTGCACCAAGAAACCACGACAAACTTGCAATAATTTACAGACTATTGGGGAAATGAACTTTATGTTTTTGTTTTTTAAAATGTCTACATTGCTTTAGTGATTTTATTTAAAAATTCTAAACACTAAAACCGTCTTTACGAATGAACAATTTCATTCTGTTTTATAGAAAAAAAAATGTCTTTTGCATTTCAATAAATTTGTGTCACTAATTTAAGAGAACATTGTACATTTCTTTTGCTTGGCTGACATTTTAAACTGTTCTCTTTTTGATCATGTCACCTGTTTGGTACAATTTGGAACGTTTTTTTTACTCTACCCAGCTGCCACGGATCTTTAGACTTCTAAGTCTGGTGCTGGGGGCTAATTTTTAATGTTTCCTTTTCACTTTAATATTTTCCCTTTAAGTGCTGCATTCCACTGAATGAAACGTCTCATTCATCCGTGGACTAAAACTTGCCTGGAGGGTTGCTGAAGTTTCTATCTGCCTTCAGAAGGAAGTGGATGAGCACAATGATTGCCATGCATGGAAATGGGCCTGTCAGCCCAACTTGTCCATGCTGACTGAGATGTGCCCTTTTCAATGGTCCCACCTGCTGTAGGATTTGGCATGGGGTGGGGGGGGTGCGATAAGGAAGAGGGCCCATCTGCACTATATATGTTACGTTAGTAACTTTGTCGGCACCCTATACCTGGTGACTGCATGCTTGTGTATTGTATGCAAAAACAATGAATTTCACTTACAATAGAGTATAATCATATCCTTCTAAACCTTTGCAATCCATGAACCTGTCCAGATGCCTTTTAAATGTTATTGTATCTGGCTCAACTACCTCCTCTTCTCAGTCTGAAGAAAGGTCTTGACCTGAAACATCGCCCATCCTTTATCTTCAGAGATGCTGCCCGACCTGCTGAGTTACTCCACCATATTTCACCAGGGCTCCCACCTATTTCTCCCTGTAATTCCCCAACCCTGGGTAAAAGACTGTACATTCATCCTATCTATTCCTGTCATGATTTTTTTACACCTATTATCACCCCTCACCCTGTGCTCAAAGGAATAAAGTCTAGCCTGTCCAGCTCTCCATGGTCCAGGCCCTTGTGTCCTGGCAACATCCTCGTGAAAGGATCTCTATTCTGAGTACATTCTTGGCTAGTGTGCTACTGGTGATGTATGTTGCCCATCAGTATTGGTGGAAACTCCAAAACCAGCAGCATATCTACAGAAGGCTCAACCACCAAAGGGCAGTGGCTGAGGTAGCAGGCCACAATTTTAAATCCATGCTTGGAAAAAAGAATTACATTAAAAAAAATTCTAGTTATCGCCCTTGAGCTCTACTCGATCTTTAATGGTCCAAAAGTGGGTGATTTAATCGCAAGTGGGAAAAATTCAAAAGGAGCTTGAGGGGCAACTTTTTCAGAGTGGTAGATATATGGGACAAGCTGCCAGAGTTTAGAGATACAGCCCTTTGGCGCACCGAGTCTATGCTGACAAGCGATTACACTGGCACTATACCGCACACTAGGGGCAACCTATAATTTTACTGAAGCCAATTAACCTATGTACATATTTGGAATGTTGGAGGAAACCCACACAGTCACAGAGAACGTACAAACTCCATACAGGCAGGATCTGGGTCTCTGTACACGGTGTACAAATACATGATAAAGAGAATAACGTTTAATGCAAGGTGCTGCAAGATTTTAAAGATATTTGGATAGGACGTAGGCAAATGGGACTAGTGTATAGGTCGGCATAATGAGTTGCGCTAAAGGGCATGCTTCCATAATGTATGACTTGCGCGTTTTGATGGTATCATCGGGAGCCTGAGATGATACCATCTTTCATTGGTAGACTTCCTAATATGATCCATTGTAAGAGTCCTTGGCAAGGTTTGGTTTAGACACTGCCAATGCACTTGCCAGTGCAAGCTTCGTGTCACCCTGACCAGTCCAAGGACATTACAGCTTTCTCCCTTATCAACCACCATGGTTTTGGGCACCATGTTATAGGAAAGATGCTGTCAAGCTGGAAAGGGTGCGGAGAAGATTTATGAGGACATTGCAAGGACTCGAGGCCCTAAGCTGTGGCGAGAGGTTGAGCAGGGTAGGTCTTCATTCTTTGGAGCTCAGGAGGATGAGGGGGTGATCTTACAGAGGTGTAAATAATCATGAGAGATTGGGTAACACAGAGTCTTGCCCAGAGTCGGGGAATCAAGAACCAGAGGACATAGTCTCAACCGCTCCCTATAGTTCAGGTAAAAAAAAACAAGCCCATTGTTGGCTGAGAGGGATTTCACTTTTCTCTAGAGATAAGAATTTCTAGATGAAGCAATGACCTGCTGTTCATTGAGTTCAGCCTTTGTCATTGCAGGAATCTCGTGAATTAGTAAGGTTGTTGGACTTATCACCAGATAATCAGTCCATAGCTTTAGATTAACACAAGGCTTTCATTGTATCATGGGTCATACCTGTAAATCACTGAATATTGATCCTTTATTCACCATTACTGCATATCCCTTTATATGTTTATCCAAAATAAGTCTTCCTATAATATTACCTTAAAGGCAGGCTAGTTTATTCCTTGGAGCACAGGATGAGGGTGAGGGGTAATCTTATAGAGGTGTGCAAAATCATGAGAGGAATAGATCAGGTAAGCGCACAGTCTCTCACCTAGTGTAGGGGAATCGAGAACCAGAGGACATAGGTTTAAGGTAAGGGCAAAATAATATTTAGGAACCTGAGGGATGACATTTTTACACAAAGGGTGTGGGTGTAAGGAATGAGCTGCAGAGGAGGTAGTTGATGTAGGTACTATCGCAACGTTTAAGAACAAGTACCTGGATAAGGTAGGCTTTGAGGGATATGGGCCAAACTCAGGCAAGTGGGACTGGTGTAGATGGGACATGTTGGTCGCTGTGGGCAAGTTGGTCCAAAGGGCTTGTTTCCACGCTGTATGACCCTATAAGAGGCACTTTAGGTCCCTGGGTTGTGAACCATTTTAACTTTCCTTCCCAATCCCACATTAACCTTTCTGTCCTGGGCCTCTTCCATTGCTTGAGTGAGGTCACGCACAAACTTCAGGAACAGCACCTCCACAGTGCCTGCGAGGAGTTTGCATGCTCTCCCTGCAACCGCATGAACATTATCCGGGTACTGTTTCCCCCGTGTCCCAAAGACGAGCCAATAGATTAATTGGCCTCTGTAAATTGCCCTTAGTGCAGATTAATGGCAAAAAGAATCAATGGAGAGTTGATGGGTGTTTGCGTGTGAGAGAGAGGTTAAGGTTCAGGAGATGGACACAAAATGCTGGAGTAACTCAGCGGGACAGGCAGCATCTCTGGAGAGAAGTGGTGGATGACGTTTTGGGTCGAGGTCCTTCTTCAGCCTTGTTCAGGACTATGAGAGGGGGAATGGAAGCAATGAGCTTAGTCAGCTCAGGCACCTTGGACCTGATGGGCCGAATGGCCTCCTTCTGTGTCACAGTAAACAACCATTTAAACACCAATTCATTCAGACAGTGATTCTTCAGTACGTGCACACTCCCTGCAATAAATTTCTTCCATCCATTTTAAAACAATAAAACATAGAGATAAGGCTGAGTTTATCAAATTGTTTAAACTAGAACAATGAGTTTCGGATTAGAGGGAAGATAGACGCAAAATGTTGGAGTAATTTAGCAGGACAGGCAGCATCTCTGGAGAGAAGGAATGGGTGATGTTTCTGGTCAAGACCCTTCTTCAGACAATTCTTTAGGATTAGAGGGCATAGACAAGCCTTCAGTAAGCGATCAGAGAGAAGTTAAGTATGGGAAGGAACTGCAGATGGTGGTTTACACCAAAGATAGACACAAAATGCTGTAGTCGAGACAACCCGAAACATCACCCATTCCTTCTCTCCAGAGATGCTACCTGTCCCGCTGAGTTACTCCAGCATTTTGTGTCTATCTTGAGAGGGAAGATAAGTTCGCCATAGTAGGATATACTCCCAGGGCAAGCAGTTAACTCCTGGGCTACAGCGTGTGTGATAAGAACATAGGTATAGAGTATAAAGTATAGGAGTTGGGAAGTCATGTTGCAGTTATATAAAACATTGGTGAGGCCCCATTTAGAGAATTGTGCTTGGTTTTGGACACCTTGTTATAGGAAAGATGTTGTCAATCAGGAAAAGGTGCAGAGAAGATTTACAAGGATGTTGCCAGGACTCGAGGGCCTGAGCTACAGGGAGAGGTTGGGCAGGCTAAGATTCTATTCCTTAGAACACATGAGCATTAGGGATTATCTAAAAGAAGTGTACAAAATTATGAGAGGAATAGATAGGATAAACGCACAGTCTCTTGCCCAGAGTGGGGGAATCAAGAACCAGAGGACATAGGTTTAAGGAAAGGGGGAAAGATTTAATAGGAACCTGAGGGGTAACTTTTTTTACGCAAAGGGTGGTGGGTGTATGCAACGAGCTGCCGGAGGAGTTAGTTGAGGCAGGGACTCTCACAATGCTTAGAAAGCATTTGGACAGGAACATGGATAGGACAGGTGTAGAGGGAAATGGACCAAGCACGGGCAAGTGGGATGTGTAGATGGTACATGTTGGTCGGTGTGGACTTGGATCACAGTCACAGACCCTTCAGCCCACAATATCCTTGCTGAACATGATGCCAAATTAAACTACTCTACCTGCACGTGATCCATATTGCTCCATTCCCTGCATATCCATGTGCTGATCTAAAAGCCTCTTAAATGCCACCATCGTATCTGACTCCTCCACCACCACCCCTGGTCCAAACTGGGTAAAGATGGGAATTTACGGTAATTTAGCTGCCAGGTTTTAAATTATATCACTATTGCTAGTTTCTTATTGGATCCTAAAAACATTAAATTCTTTAAATTTCAATTCCAATTTAATTATTTGAATTAGGGCGGCACAGTGGTAGTATTGTTGCCTTACAGCGCCAGTGACCCGGGTTTGATCCTGACCTCGGGCGCTTTCTGTGCAGAGTTTGTATGTTCTCCCTGTGACTGCGTGGGTTTTCTCCGGGTGCTCCGGTTTCCTCCCACACTCCAAAGAAGTACAGGTTTGCAGGTTAAAATTCGGCTTTGGTAAAAATTATAAAGTTGTCCTTAGTGTGTAGGATTGTGCTAATGTACGGGGTGATTGCTGGTTGTGGCAGCACCCATAGCCAGGATCGAACCCGGGTCTCTGGCGCTGTTAAGGAGCAACTCCACCACTGCGCTACTGTGTGCCACCCCAAATCAGGGAAGGGAAATGTCTGATTAGCCACATTAGAGCTAGTTAGCCTCTGGCTGGAGTCTAGTGATGCTCACAACACTACATTTGCTTTAGATATTGCTAACTTTTCGTAAGTAGCTGACTATGTTCCTTATCCCGGCTGAAGACTTTGATTCAGGAAGAACGCACTTGGTTACTCAGTCCTTTTGAGTGTCAATCTTTCCACACGTCATTTCTGGTCCCGGAAACTCAAAAGCCTCAAACGAAAGGGATCAAAGATTGTGACTCAGGACAGCAGCCAGAAACTGCAGAGTTTCCACAAATAACTGACCAAGTCAAGTAAACAGACACGTTTCCAAACAAGGATGTGGGAAACTCACAGAGCAGCCCTGGCGGCCCAGCAGGCAATTCCTGCTATAAATCTTAAGGAAAGACACAGTGCTGGAATAACACAGCGGGTCAGGCAGCATCTCTGCAGAACATGGCGAGATGACGTTTCGGGTCGAGTCCCTTCTGCAGACTGAAGTAGGGTTCTGAAGAAACTGGTCACGGATGCTGTCTGCAAGGAGTTTGTACGTTATCCCCGTGACTGCGTGGGTTTTCCCCGGGTGCTCCGGTTCCCTTCCACATCCCAAAAACGTGCAGCATTGTTGGTTAATTGGCTTCTGTAAATTGTCCCTAGTGTGCAGGATAGACCTAGTGTGAATAGGTGATCGATGAACACGGTGGGTCGAAGGTCCTGTTTCCCTGCTGTAACTCTAAAGCTATAACTAAAAACTAAAACAATCAGGATGATCCAATGCCTGTTTCTCCCAATGTTTTATTTTTCCTTAAAAAGGATTTTTTATTGCATAATCAGATACAAAGTACTATATTAATCAAAGTTGCTTGTGCAGTTTGCAACATCAAGCATCAAATTACAACATTGTCATCCATATCCACGACCCACTTGAGCCCCCGTGGTGACCAACATTCACCAAAGGCTCCACAATTCCCATGGACATGTGGGATATGTGTACAAAATCATGAGAGGAATAGATCAGGTAGACACACAGAGTCTCTTGCCCAAAGTAGGGGAATCAAAAACAGGAGGATATTGATTTAAGATGTTGCGGGGGAAATTTAACAGGAACCTGAGGGGTAACCTTTCTACACAAAGGTGGTGGGTGTATGGTATAAGCTGCCAATGGAGGTAGTTGAGGCAGGAACTATCGCAACGTTTAAGAACGAGTACATAGATAGGACAGGTTTTGAGGGATATGGGCCAAACACAGGCCGGTGAGACTAGTGTAGATGGGGCATGTTGGTCGAGTGGGCAAGTTGGGCCAAAGAGCCAGTTTTCATGCTGTATGATTCTGACTCTATGACACCACGTGCTCCCTCTCCAGGGTCTCGTGGGTAAAGGAGTGGCCGTAGAAAAGGGGCAGGCAGTCGACTTCGGCAGAAGCCTTATTGTCTCCAGCGGCATGTGTCAATGTGGAAACTCTTCAGGGATGTTCTAAGGGAGTCTTTAAATCTCTTTTCTCTGCCCATTATGTGATTGTTTCCCCTTCCTCTTTGGAATGTCTGAAGAAGGGTCCCGACCTATCCATGTTCTCCAGAAATGCTGCCTGATCCGCTGCGTTACTCCAGCACTCTGTGTTTTGATCACATTCCACCTGCTTCTCGTGTCTCCATTTGTCATAAATTCATAAGTCGTCGGAGCAGAGTCAGGCCATTTGGCCCATTGAGTTTATTCCACCATTCAATCAAGTCTGACCTATTTTTCTCTCTCAACCCCATTCTCCTGCCTTCTCCCCGTAACCTTTGAAGTCCAGTGGAATTGGCTCAAGTCCTTAGACTTAAATGCTGGATACTAATAAGGGTGTTTAGGTGATTTATGTCTAGTGTAACTGATTTTCTGGAGCAGGTTATGAACTGGAATATAATCAAGAAGTTTGGGTAAAAATAGTAAAGATTAAACAACTTTTCCTGTTGTATTTTGAGTCAGTTTCTCAGCACAATTCACCAGAGCCTGTTACAAGTGAACTTTCTGTTAATTTTAAAGAATGTTTCAAAGTCCTAGGTTGTTTTTGCTCAACCCAAGCAGGCATTGCTAGCGTCACTGGGTTATACAATTCAGGTCACTGACGCACAGGGGAACTGATTGCAATATCTTTTATCGGGAAAGAGGTAGGCGACTTGGCAGTCAGGTAGCTGGGTTGAACAGGGTTATTAAAAACACACAGAGGGTGATCGGTGCAGTCTCAGTCGGCCGAAGGGCCTGTTGCCGCGCTGTATCTTTAAACTAAACTAAAGAGGGTAGAAAGAATAGTCTCTTTCTGTGGACACATGAGACTGCAGATTCTGTAATCTGCAGCAGAAAAATGCTGGAGCAACTCAGTGGGTTGAACAGTGTCTGTGGAGGCAGAGGGATGATTGACAATAGACTTTAAACTTTAGAGATTCAGCGCGGAAATAGGCCCTTTGGCCCACAGAGGCCGCACCAATCAGTGATCACTCCTTACATTGACATTAACCTACACACTAGGGACAATTTGAAATTGTAAGTTTTACCGAAATCAATTAACCTACAAATGTGTGTGTCTTTGAAGTGTGGGAAGAAACCAGAGCACCTGGAGAAAACTCATGTCATGTGGTCACATGGATCCTTCCATAAACTTGGGTACTTTCCGATTCACCTCTATCCCATTGATGACATTGGACTTTGTTTATGGAACTGATGCGCTACAATGTTAATATTCTGCACTCTGTATCTTCCCCTTTGCTCTATCTGTTGTACTTGAGTTTGAACTGAATGGTATTATCTGGTCTGATTGGATAGCATGCAAAACAACGTTTTTCTTTGTACCTCAGTACATGCGACAAGAATAAACTTAAACCCAAATCAAGCTCTTTAATCTTAAGTATACACTGGAAAGTTAAAGAAACCAAGTGAAGTGTAAATAATCAGGGATATATACAAGCTGTCCCTGGGTTACACCTGATTAGCGACACTAGTACTTGTGCGAGGTCGCACAATATGATATTGTTATTAAATGCAGGTCTCACGTAGGTACATACCTGTGATCGTACAGGCAGCATAATTAGTTTCCTCTCTCTTTTAGTAATTGTTCTTTCTTATCAGCTCTATTTGCTTATTCATTACAATACTGTGGAGATATGCTCACCATAGTGATTGCTTTTTGTGTATTTTCCAACAAAATAGACTTGGACATCTGTAAAAACAGAACCAGCTTGTTACCCTGGTATATCCCTATATGTACATGTAAATAACATAGGGAGCAAAGTACAGGGTTTTCCCCTTGACTATTGTTTACAACTTGTTTTGAGAGATAAAAGTACTGGTTTGGTAAGTGCTTTAGATGGATAGGTCAATGTCATAGAGAGTCATAAAGTCATACAGCACAGAAATAGGCCCTTTGGCTCAACTTGCCCACGCCAACCAAAAGCCCCATCTATATTAGTTCCACCAGCCTGCATTTGGCCCATATTCCGCTAGAAGTATGCTATCCATGTAATTGTCCTAATGTTTTTTAAACATTGTGATAGTACCTGATAGAGTGTTTAATTGTCATATGTACCAAAATGGAACAATAAATTTCTTACTTGCAGCAGCACAACAGTTTTGTAAACACAGTACTCAATAAATAATGTAATAATAAGCAAACTTTAAAAAAAGTTCAATAAATGACAAAGCCAAAAAAGTGCAAAAAACAAAACAAAGCCGAAAGTCCCCAGTGCAACCCAAGCAGTTCATAGTTTAAAGTTCAGTTGGAGTTTGTAGGGTTCAATAGCCTGATAGTCATTGGGAAGAAGCTGTTTCTGAACCAGGACATCATGCCAACCCTTTCCCCTCGGGTAAAAGATACATTGGCATTAGAGCTCTACCAATTGTCCAAGCTTATAACAGCATTTAAAAGACACTTGAAAAAGCTTAGAGGCATATGGGGCAAACGCGGGCAAATGGGACTAGCTTAGGTGGGGCATCTTGTCGGCATAGATGAGTTGGGCCCAGGGCTTGTTTACGTGCTGTTTGATTATGACTATAATATTTAACCCTCAATCAACATTACTGAAACAATCATACAGTTGTTATCATATTGATATTTATGGGAGATTGACTGTATAAGACTTAGGAACATCCAGGACAGTGAAAGACACAATAAAAATATAAACCTTACATAATTAAAAAATATATTTTAATGGCATATTTCACAACAAATTCTGAGAAAGTTTGGAACTTTGTGAGTCCAGTCTTCAAACTAAACTATTTTCTCATATTCCCACTTCAAGAAGGTCTTCTTTCAAAGAAATCTGCTATCAAAATTAAGTACCTATATTCTTAAATTTGGCAAGACCCTCACTCACTCAGTTCCACCCCCTTCCTCTTCCACTCTAAACTTTTTTCCCCATGAAATGTCAAAGACTAGACAGCATACCCTTAAGATGAGAGGGCTAGAAACAGAGAAACATAGGAAAATAGATGCAGGAGTAGGCCATTCGGCCCTTTGAGCCAGCACCGCCATTCAATATGATCATAGCTGATCATCTAAAATCAGTACCCTTTTCCTGCTTTTTCCCCATATCCCTTGATTCCTTTAGCCCCTAGAACTAATTCTAACTCTTTCTTGAAAACATCCAGTGAATTGACCTCCACTGCCTTCTGTGTCAGAGAATTCTACAGATGCACAACTCTCTGGGTGAAAAGGTTTTTGCTCATCTTAGTCCTAAATTGCCTACCATTTATTTTTAAACTGTGACCCCTGGTTCTGGACTCCACCAACATCGGGAACATTTTTCCTGCATCTGGCCTGTCCAATCCTTTAAGAATTTTATATGTTTCTATAGGATCCCCTCTCACCCTTTTAAATTCCAGTGAATACAAGCCCATTCTTTCATCATATGTCAGTCCCGCCATCCCAGGAATTAACCTGGTGAACCTTCACTGCATTCCCACAATAGCAATAATGTCCTTCCTCAAATTAGGAGACCAAAACTGCACACAATACTCCAGGTGCGGTCTCACCAGAGCCCTGTATAACTGCAGTAGGACCTCCAGCTCCTAAACTCAAATCCACTTGCCATGAAGGGCAACATGCCATTAGCTTTCTTCACTGCCTACTGTACCTTCATGTTTACTTTCAGTGATTGATGTACAAGCACTCTCAGGTCTCGTTGCACCATCCCTTCTCCTAATCTGACACGATTCAGATAATAATCTGCCTTCCTGTTCTTGCCACCAAAGTGGATGACCTCACATTTATCCACATTATACTGCATCTGCCCATTCACCCAACCTATCCAAGTCACCCTGCAGCCTCATAGCATCCTCCTCGCAGCTCACACTGCCATCCAGCTTTGTGTCATCCACAAACTTGGAGAAGTTACATTTAATTCCCTCGGCCTATTGAGGGGAAATAAAGGAGATGATCGTTTAAAGGAGATGTGCAGGGCTAGTTCTTTTATATAGAGAGTGGTGGGTGCCAGGAATGCGCTGCCAGGGATAATGATGGAGGCAGATACAATAGTGGCATTTACGAGGCTTTTAGATAAGCATGGGTATATGCATGGAATGGAGGGATAAGAATCATGTGCAGGCAGTGGAGATTAGTTTAACTTGGCATTGTGTTCAGCTCAGGCATTGTGGGCCGAAGGGCCTGTTCCTCTGTTGTACTGTTCTACGGTAAGGATTGCCGAAGGCTTTCTGAATAGATATGTCATAGATCATATGGCAAGGAAATAGGCCCTTTGGCCTAACTCGCCTGTATTGACCAAGATGCCCTATCTAACCCAGTCCCATTTGGCACATATCCCTCTAAACCTTTCCTGCGTTAAATTCTACTTTGTCAACCAAACTTTATATGAGTTAGACTGGAAGGATTTGTGTAAAATCCAGCAAAAACACCTCAATAATCTTCCTTTTAGAAAACTGCCAAAATAACCATTGTGGTGCCATAACTGGATTGTGTGATGCCACGCACAAAGATGGCGTCTGAGGGGCATTCAAAAATACCCCCTGTTGAAAATTTATCTACAAAGCGTGATTTTAAGAATATGTATCTGCCTCGATAGGGGACTGATTTCATCATTTAATTTTGTATTTTCATTCTTTCTAGTTTATGTTTCAGTAATCGCCTTTGACTTTGCCCATCACAAAGATGGCGGGCTGCGGCTGCCTCCCGGTATCCAAGGCGGTTGTCAAGGGCAACGGAGCCGGCTAGCCAATGAGGGCGTGGTTTATGAGGGGGGGGGGGGGGTGCGCTGCCTGGGAAGAGGACATGTCTGACTCAGGCAGGGCCTGGGAGCTGAAAATTCCTCGATTTAAGGCTGGCGACTTAGAGCAAACACAGGCTGAGCAGCGCATCAAGGTGAGTATGCACCTAGGAATAAAACCCAGGTACTCCGCTTTTGCATCTTAAATTTTTTATTGTCTACATTTAAAATGTCAGTGGGGGGGGGGGGGGGGAGGGGGGGAAAGCCATTGAAGGTGTGCTCACCTTGTCAGGTCCAGCTGGGAAAAGACTGATGTGCTCATTAATCTTGTGCATGCATCCTTTTTATAAAGGGCCTTGCTGCTTGGCTATTGTTTCGAATGAGATGTTAAACCGGAGGGTCTGCCTGCCTTCCTTCATGATTAGAGAGTCGTACCGCACAGAAACGGGCCCTTCGGCCCGACTCGTCCATGCCGACCAAGATGCCTCTACTAGTTCCAATTCCTTGCCCCCTATTTCTCTCCCCTATGCCACATCTGGACTTGTACTTATCCTCCCCCTCCCCTTCTGCCTATATTCCATCTGCCTATCAAAACTACCTATTGCCTGTGTTCACCTATTGCCTGCCATGCTTTGTCTTATCCCTTCTCTCTTCCAGCTTTCTCCCCCCCCCCCCCCCCACACAACAATCAGCCTGAAGCGTCCTGAAGCAAACGTTACCTATCCATGTTCTCCAGGGATGCCACCTGACCTGCTGAATAACTCCAGCACTTTGTCTTCTTTTGTAAACTAACATCTGCATTTCCTTGTTTGTACCTCCTCTGGCAGTTTGTTCCATCTACCCATCACCCTCTAGAGAGAATGCGTTGCCCCTCGGGTTCCTATTAAATCTCTTCCCACTCGCCTTAAACCCATGTCCTCTGGATCGTAATTCCCCTACCCTGGGGAAAAAAACTGCATTTACCCAAACTATTACTTTCATGATTTTATTCACCTCTATTGGATCACCCCTCAGCCTCCTGTACTTCAACGAATAAAGCCCTAGCTTGCCCAATCTCTCCCTATAGCTCAGGCCCTTGAGTCCTGACAAATTCCTTGCAAATCTTATGATGTGTTTTGACTACTAACTCTGTGGCGACACAGTGACGCTGCAATAGAGTTGCTACCTCACCAGAGACCCGGGTTCAATCCTGGCTACGATCCAGAATCCTGTCTGTATGGTCTCCCTGTGACTGCATGGATTTTCTCCAGACGCTCTGGTTTCCTCCCACATTCTAATGGCGTGCAGGTTTGTAGGTTAATCAGCTTTTGTTAATTGCCCCTAGTGTGTAGGATAGACCAGGAGTACAGAGATTGCTGGTTGGCACGGACTTGGTGGGCTAAAGGGCCTGTTTCCATGCTGTATCTCTAAACTAAATTGTTCTATTTTCTTTGATGTTTCAGGGCATTTGCTGTGGCAAGGGTGTGGCATTTTATGTGTCTCAGGGACATAAGGTGCACCATGAGCAATTGTTTCTGAGCGCCTTTTACTCAGTGTTGCAGATAAAAGCTCCCTCGAGTGACTAATTGATGGAACTGCATTAGTTAATTTCATTTTATCTCTCAAATTCTGTAATATCCAATGATGCCCAGTGAGGTTCTTGAACAGATCTAAATTCTCTATTTAAACCACGTGCTCTCACTCCCCTGTCCCATTGTAAGAGTCGTTACTCTATCCCATTGGAACATCCATTGCTAACTGTGGCCTTGTTTGTGTCTTTATATTTTTGGTTCTTTTTCTTTTTGGGGCGGCACAGTGGCTCAGAGGTAGAGATGCTGCCTAGATAGCGCCAGAGACCAGGGCTCGATCCTGACTGGAGGGACTTTGTACATTCACCCTGTGACCACGTGGGTTTTCTGTGGGTTCTCCGGTTTCCTCCCACACTCCAAAGACGTAGAGGTTTGTAGGTTAATTGGCTTCGGTAAAATTATAAAACGTGACCCTAGTGTGTAGGATAGTCCTAGTGTACAGTGAATGCTGGTCGGTGCGGACTCATTGGGCCGAAGGGCCTGTTTCCATGCTGTATCTCTAAAGTCTAAGGTTCTGCCTTGCACAGCTGACTATTCATATTGCTAACTTTCTGTATGTAACCTACCCTGGTCAGGTTGTAATCAAGAGTTTATATGGAACCCCACAGTGATACTTTGAGAATGTAGGCTTGGGTTAAAAAGAACTCAACAGACCTGGTGCGTTGAAGCTGATGAGTCACAAAAGGACAAAGAGCTGGAGTATCTCAGCAGGTCAATCTATTGAACTTGAGTTTGACTTGATTTATATATAGTATATATCAAATCTGTTTGGTCAGCATGCAAAACAAAGCTCTTCACTCTACCTGGGTACACATGATAATAATTAACCTAAACATACTGATCTGCAATAATGTGGCACCACTATCACTGATCGACTCTTATCTTGGTACGAGCTCAATAGTTTCTTGAATTATAAACTCCAATGATTCCACCGGGGCAGAAGTAACCAACGACCGAATGTGAACGTGTAATAAGTTCATAAGTGATAGGAACAGAATTAGGCCATTCGGCCCATCAAGTCTACTCCACCATTCAACCATGGCTGATCTATCTTTCCCTCTTAACCCCATTCCCCTGTCTTATACCGATAACCCCTGACACCCATACTAATCAAGAATCTGTCAATCTCTGCCTTAAACATATCCATTGACTTGGCCTCCACAGCCTTCTGTGCCAATGAATTTTACAGATTTATCACCTTCTTGACCAAAGAAATTCCTCCTTATCTTCCTAAAGGAACGTCCTTTAATTCTGAGGCTATGAACTCTGGTCCTAGATTCTCCCACTAGTGGAAACATCCTCTCCACATCCACTCTAACAAGGAACTGCAATGCTGATTAATACCAAAGATAGAGACAAAGTGCTGGAGGAACTCAGTGGGTCAGGCAGCATCTCTGGTGAACATGGATAGGCGATGTTTCGGGTTGGTTTCCTTCTTCAGACCAATTGTAGGTGGGGTGAACTGGAAGCACGAAAAGACCAGGACAATTCGGGCCGGCAACAAATGACTTCAGGTAGGGAAGATAGACACAAAAAGCTGGAGTAACTCAGTGGGACAGGTAGCATCTCTGGAGAGAAGGAATGGGTGACGTTTTGGGTTGAGACCCTTCTTCAGACTGTTTAGGGATAAGGGAAACAAGATATATAGACGGTGATATGGAGAGATAAAGAACAATGAATGAAAGATATGCAAAAAAGTAACAATGATAAAGGAAACAGGCCATTGTTAGCTGTTTGTAGGGTGAAAATGAGAAGCTAGTGTAAATTGGGTGGGGGAGGGATAGAGAGAGAGAGAAGGGATACCAGGGCTACCTGAAGTGAGAGAAATCGATGTTCATACCACTGGGCTGTAAGCTGCCCAAGTGAAATATTAGATGCTGTTCCTCCAATTTGCATTTAGCCTCACTCTGACAATGGAGGAGACCAAGGACAGAAAGGTCTGTGTTGGAATGGGAAGGAGAATTAAAGTGTTCAGCAACCGGGAGATCAGGTTGGTTCACGTGGGCTGAGCGAAGGTATTCCGCGGTCTGCATTTGGTCTCGCCGATGTATAAGAGTCCACATCTTGAACAACGGATACAGTAGATGAAGTTGGAGGAGGTGCAAATGAACCTCTGTCTATCCTGAAAGGACTGTCAAAATCTCCTCGAGGTATGTCTACTTTGAAGAAGTTCTCCTCCTCTGTCCGAAAAACCCCCAGCATCTGCAGTTCCTTCTTACACATTTCGTCTGCTCGGCTGTGAAATCTCCTCAAGGTATGTCTACTTTGAAGAAGTTCTCCTCCTCTCTCTATCTTTGGTTTAAACCAGCATCTGCAGTTCCTTCCTATACACTTCAGGCAGGGAGGTTCCCAGACAGGCCAATTGTTGGCTAGGGATGGTGTGATCCTAAGTGGGAACTATGGAACTATTAACTGACTTTTTGTGGAGGAAGAGGAGCGAGAACAAGGGATGAGGAGTGTTTACAGAAGTTACCTATAATTAGAGAATTTGACGTTCATACCACCGGGTTTGAAGCTCCCAGATCAAATGTGAAACTTGGGCTCAGTTACTCGCTGGAACAACTGTGTTGTGTTTTAATTTAGTTCAGAGCATGACGCTGATCAAAGGAAGCTTCACCTATTCCAGCGGTGAGGAGTATCATGGCGAGTGGAAGGAAGGTAAGTCATTCTCTCTACACTTTGTTCCTCTGCGGCTCGCAAAGGGTGTCTCGGGTGGCGTGTCTCATTCAATTGAACTACCTGGTCAATTTAGAGATACAGGGTGGAAATGGGCCCTTCAGCCCACCGAGTCCACACTGTCCAACCGTCACCCAGTACACTCATTCTATCCTGACACTCGGGTGGCGCAGCGGTAAAGTTGCTGCCTCACAGCGCCGGAGACCCGGTTTGATACTGACTACATGTGCTGTCTGTGGAGTTGGTACGTTCTCCCTGTGACCACCTGCATTTTCTCTGGTTGCTTCAGTTTTCTCACACGCTCCGAAGACGTACAGGTTTGTAGGTTAATTGGCTTTGGTTACATTTTAAATTGACACGAATGTTTAGGATAGTGTTAGTGTACGCCCGCACCTCCAGACTCGGGAACAGCTTCATCCCCAGGGCCATGGCTGCTATGAACCGGTCCTGCTGAGCCGGATGGTCACATCACACAGTGAACCGGCACAGACCTACTTGAACTTTATACTGTCTTAAAACTGTTTCTAATTATGTTTTGCTGGGTTGTGTAAATTTATACCGATTAGCTAATTAATTTATTGCATCGTATGGAAGGCGCATTCTCAATCTTATTGTACAATGACAATAAAGATATATTGTATTGTATTGTATATTGTATTGTATTGTAGTGTGCTGGTGATCGCTGGTCGGTGTGAACTCGGTAGGCCAAAGGGCCTGTTTCCGAGCTGTATCTCTAAAGTCTAAGGACAATTCATAAGTGCCAGATACCCAGGTTTGATCCTGATCATGGTGGCTATATACGTGAAGTTTGCACATTCTCCCTGTGACCTCGTGGGTTTGCTCCGGGAGCTCCTGTTTCCTCCCATATCTCAAAGATGTGTGGCTTTCTAGGTTAATTTTCCCTCTGTAAATTATCCCGCATGTGCAGGGAGTGGATGAGAAAGTGGAGTCCCCATCATCTCAGTCCTAAGGTCATACAGCACGGAAACAGGCCCTTCGGCCCAACTTGCCCATGTAGACCATGATGCCCCATCTACACTAGTCTCACCTGCCCGCTTTTGGCCCACATCCTTCTAAACCTTTCCTATCCTGTCCAAATGTCTTTTAAATGTTGTCATCTCTCCCTGTTCCAGTAATCAATACCTCTTCCACAAGGCTATTCAAAAGGTTGCCCACTCAGGCATGCCAGTTATTGCATCAACTAGTATTACATAACATCGATTATACTTTGCACCCTCGAGTTCCGGTTCCTATCTATTGTATCCCGTCAGTGACTCAGCAGTTCCACTCTCTCTGCTGAGTCAGAACACAAAGTCCCATTCCAGACGGATGAGCACAAAATCTTGACTCGCTCTCCCAGTGCAGCACCCACGTGAATATTAGACTCTCAGCAGGCAAGGAGGCACAGAGAGATACAGTGCAGCAACAGCGAGGAAACAGGCCCTTTGGCCCACCGAGTCCGCACCGACCAACAATCCCCGCACATTAACTATCCCACACACATCAGGGACAATTTACAATTTAACCAAGCCAATTGACCTACAAACCTGTCTGTCTTTGGAGTGTGGGAGGAAACCGGAGCTCCCGGGGCAAACCCACACAAGTCACAGGAAGAACTCCGTACAGATGAGCACCAGTAGTCAGGATGGAACCCGGGTCTCTGGCACTGTAAGGCAGCAACTCTACCGTTGGACTACTGTGCCCCCCTACATCACAAAAAACAGGCCACTGACCACCACCCATCCATTTACACCAATTTGACACTAATCCCATGGTTTTATTATCTCCACCTTCTCAACTTAATTTATTTTAGAGATACAGCGTGGAAAAGGCCCTTCGGCCCATCGAGTTCACATCGACCATCGATCACCCGTTCTATAATACCCCACTTTGTCATCAACTCCCTACACACTACGGGTAGTTTACAGAGGGCAATTCACCTACAAAGCTGCATATCTTTGGGACGTAGGGGGAAACCTTGTTTACTAAGGGTGTCAAAGGTTGTGGGGAGAAGGCAGGAGAATGGGGTTGAGAGGGAAAAATAAATCGTCCATGATCGAATGGCGGAGCAGACTTGATGGGCCGAATGGCCTAATTCTGCTCCTATGTCTTGTTATCTTATGAAAACGGAGCACAGGGAGAACATGCAAACTCTGCATGCCTTTGGAGTGTGGAAGGATATCCACGCGGTCGCAGAGAGAACATGCAAACTCTGCACGCAGCTGAGGTCAGGATCCAACCTGGGTCTCTGGTGCTGCGAGGCAGTGACTCTACTAGTTGCGCCGCTGTGTCGGAAGTTCCTCGGTTGTTACAGATGTCCCGCACAGTGATTCGCAGCCTGGCGTTCTTACTGAGAAGTCATCCTGACTGTGACTTTTGTCTTTTCTCTCCGTTGCTCCAGGTCGACGACAGGGGATGGGACAGCTGAGGTTTGCAGACGGCAGCAGCTACGTGGGTCAGTTTGAAAATGGCCTGTTCAGTGGCCGCGGGACACTGGCCTTCTCGGACGGCTCGAGGTATGTCCACTTGCTGCCAATCCTGCTCCCTCGCACACTTGATTGCTGACTTCTGATAGAAACAAAAGGGATAACCTGCACTTCACACCGCCATTGTAAGATGTACCAAAGCCAATGCAGTAGAGTCATAGTCATACAGCATGGAAACAGGCCCTTCGGCCCAACTTGCTCATGCCAACCAAGAAACCCCATCTATGCTAGTCCCACCTGGACTTCATATTGCACTAAACATTATTCCCATTATCATGTATCTGTACACTATGGATGGCTTGATTGTAATCCTGTATTGTCTTTCCACTGACTGGTTAGCACACAACAAAAGCTTTTCACTGTACCTTGGTACATGTGACACTAAACCTTTCCTATCATGTACCTGTTTTAAAATGCTGCTGTTGTACCTGGCTCCTCTGGCAGCTCGTTCCATATACCCACCACCCTCTGAGTTGAAAAATTTGCCCCCCAGCTTCCTATTAAATCTTTACCCTCTCATAAACTGGTTCTTGATTCCCCTGGGTGAAAGACTCTGCTTTCACCTGATCTATTCCTCTCATGATTTTATACACCGTTTCAAGAGCACCCCTCAGCCTCCTGCGCTCCAAGGAATAACGTCCTAGCTTTCCCAACCTCTCCATATAGTTCAGACCCTTGAGTCCTGGCAACATCCTCCACTTGTGCAAAGCCTTCTGCTTGCTGAATTGTAATTTTTTTTGCACAATCCGCAGGCATTGCCACTTTCATTTTACTGCACATCATGTATGTGTATGTGACAAATAAACCTGACTTGACTTGACTTAACAGAAACAAACGGAGTGCCTTGCCTTTTAAAATGACTTTTCAAAGCCAATGTGTTACTTTCTGAAGCTTGGTTGCTGTTGTACATCAATAAACACAGGAGCTAACATAAATACAGCAAGTTCCGTCATAGCAATGTGTCAATGTCTGCGTGCGCGTGCCATCCGATGACGCGACTACTATTTGAGTATAAACAGCAGCTTGGACCTTTTGTGTTAAATGGGTTTTCATAAGTCGTAGGGACAGAATTATGGCATTCGGCCCATCAAGTCTACTTCACCTTTCAATCATGGCTGATCTGAATTTCCCTTTCAAGCCCTTTCTCCTGGCTTCTCCCCTTAACCATTGACACCCTTACTCGAGGGCGTCACGGCTTCACAGCAGGAGAGTTGCTGCCTTACAGCGCTTGCATCGCCAAAGTCCCAGGTTCGATCCTGACGACGGGTGCTGTCTGTATGAAGTTTGTATGTTCTCCCCTTGACCGTGTGAGTTTTTTCTGAGATCTTCCGTTTCCTCCCACACTCCAAAGACATACAGGTTTGTAGGTTAATGGCTTGGTATAAGTGTAAAATGTTCCTAGTGTGTGTAGGTAAGGTACTGTTAATGTGCAGGGATCACTGGTCGGTGTGGACTCGGTGGGCCGAAGGGCCTATTTCTGGGCTGTATATATTAAACTAAACTAATCAAGTACCTGTCAATCTCCACTATAAAAATGTTCCTTCTGTGCTGTAATCTCTATGGATTGGGTGATGGTTGGTGGGAGGGGAACAGGATGAGGGGACAATGGTTAATTAAAGCAAAGCTAACTGACCGTCCAACAATGTAGGAAAGAACTGCAGATGCTGGTTTAAATCGAAGGTAGACACAAAATGCTGGTGTAACTCAGCGGGTCAGGCTGCATCTCTGGAGAGAAGGAATGGGTGACGTTTCAGGTTGAGACCTTTCTTCAGGCTGAAATGTCTCGACCGAAACGTCACCCATTCCTTCTCACCAGAGATGCAGACTGACCCGCTGAGTTACTCCAGCATTTTGTGTCTACCACTTGACCGTCCAACTGCTCTCCTCCACCTTGCACACTACAACTGTTGTGGCCTACATCTGCCTTCAGGTACGAGGGGGAGTTTGTCCAGGGGAAGTTTCAAGGAGTCGGGGTCTTCAATCGATGCGACGGCATGAAGTTTGAAGGAGAGTTCAAAAATGGACGCGTAGAAGGATATGGTAAGGAGTGATCTACCTGCAAGATCCTGGGTACATTAATAAAAAAATTCACTGAGAGTCAGACTAGCCTCACTTGGCTAAACCTGTCGAAGAACATGATCTCCCAGCCCAAACTGGCTTCTGACTTGGTGCTGACACAAACCCATCCAATTCTGCCTGTTGCCATTGGAGCTTATTTTTTGTTAATTCTTGTGGTATATTGTGATTTAACAATTGAACTTTCTTAAAAAATTGTGGTGTTGTCTTTTGACCTTCAGGAGTGTAGCAGTGGCGGTGCAGTGGAGTAGTCCTTGGTGGTTTGTGGGTGGGGCAGGGGAGGTAATAAGCTTGGTTTGATAGTTGGAGTAACTCAATGGGTCAGGCAACATCCCTGGAGAACATGGATAGGTGACATTTCGGGAAGTTTGAAGAAGGGTCGTGACCTGAAGCGGTCACATATCCATGTTCTCCAGGGATGCTGTCTGACCCGCTGAGTTACTCAGGCACTTTGTGCCTTTTTTTTGTAAACCATCATCTGCAGTTCCTTGTCTCTAATATAGACAATAGGTGCAGGAGTAGGCCATTCGGCCCTTCGAGCCAGCACTGCCATTCAATGTGATCATGGCTGATCATTCTCAATCAGTACCCAGTTCCTGCCTTCTCCCCATATCCTCTGACTCCACTATCCTTGAGAGCTCTATTAGTTGTTGTGCAAAATAAAATTATTCAACCCACCCTCTAAGCTCAGCTAGAAATGGATTTGGAAGGAATGAGACTTCATGTTGGTTGGGCTTTTTCTCAATGTGTTTCCTGGTGACCCCTTCAAACCAAGACCCTAGCAGACAGGATCGTACTGATTGGTGGGGCAAGCTATAAGGGATAATTTCCTACGTTCTTATGATCTTGGGTCCTTGAGAACCAGAAAAAGAGTGAACAGATGGAGGTTAGAATAATGGTGTAAGTCAGTCTGTCGAGAAGTCACTCCCCACCTTTTTTAGTTAGTTAGTTCAATTTATTGTCGCGTGTTCCGAGGTACAGTGAAAAGCTTTTGTTGAGTGCTAACCAGTCAGCGAAAAGACAATACATGATTACAATCGAGCCGTCCACAGAGTACAAATACAGGATAAAGGGAATAACGTGAATAACGTTTTGTGCAAGATAAAGTCCGATTAAAGATAGTCCGAGGGTCTCCAATTCTTTTTAAAGATGACAAAGGTGCAATTCTCTCTCCAGCAAAGCTCGTGATGAAAGAAATAACATTGAGGGTAGAAGTCTGGCTTACTAACACGAAAATAAGTAAATGAGAATAGTATAGAAACGAGGAACTGCAGATACTGAGTTATGACTGGAGTAGCTCAGCAGGACAGGCAGCATCTATGGAGAACATGGATAGGTGACATTTCGGGTTGAGACCCTTCTTCAGACTGGAATGTCACCCATTCTTTCAGTCCTGAAACATCACCCATTCCTTCTCTCCAGAGATGCTGCCTGACCCGCTGAGTTACTCCAGCACTTTGTGTCCTTCTTTCTCCATTGTTGTACCTTAATCCTTGAAGCTGTGTGTCACTGGACTTAAGTCGGGTGTTTTTCTTTCTCCCAGGGCTGCTGATGTTTCCTGATGGGTCTCACGGTCACCCCAGGAATGAGGGCATCTTTGAGAACAACAGGCTGTCCAAGCGGGAAAAGTGTCAAGCTGTGATTCAGAGAGCGCAGGCAAGTGCGAAGACCGCACGGGGCCTCTCCCTTTAGCTGCCTCCCCACATGAAGCATCCATCTTTTATGCTTGCCGTGTCTGTGGAAGAAACCAGCAAGGCTGGGTTTGAGCTGCGAATTGTTGAATTCAATCTTGTGGTGATGCTGTGCTTTCCCCCCCCCCCCCCCCCCCTCTTTTCTTCATTCTCTATCAGTCCTACCAACTCTGGTTGGAATTGTGCAGCCAACTCAAGACTGCCCGCAGCTGGGGGCAGGTAGGACAGTCTTTGCATTTGATAGGCTCACTAACCTTGAGGTGCCAAATTAAGACCACACCTTCATTTGTCAGAAGGTCTGTAATTTAGAGATGCAGATACAGCATGGAAACGGGCCCTGAGGCCTACCAAGTCCATACCAACTCATTCACACTAGTTCTATGTTATCCCACTTTCGCATCCACTCCCTACACACTAAGGGCAATTTACAGAGGCCATTTAACCTACAGACCCATATGTCTTGGGATGTGGGAGGAAGCTGGAGAAAACCCACGTAGTCAAAGGGAGAACGTGTAAACTCCACACAGACAGCACTCGAGGTCAGTACTTTAACCCGGTCTCTGGTGCTATAAGGCAGCAACTCCACCTGCTGCGCCCTCTACTGTGCTGCCCTCTGAACTGGCGATGTTCAAACCTTGCATGGCAACACACCTGACTTGATCCTTGGAGATAGTGGTCAGGCATTGGGGAGGTGGTTACTGACACCAGGATTCTTGGCCTTTGACCTGCTCTTAAATCCATACAAAACATCGTGGGAGAATGTCCATAAGTCATAGGAGCAGAATTAACCCATTCGGCCCTTCGAGTCTACTCTGCCATTGAATCATGGCTTATCTATTTTTCCTTCTCAACCCCATTCTTCTCCCTGTAACCTTTGACACCCTCATTAAACAAGAACCTGTCAATCTCCACTTTAAAAATACCCCAATGACTTGGCCTCCACCGCTATCTGTGGCAATGAATTCCACAGATTCACCACCCTCTGACGAAATAAATTCTTCCTCATCTCCTTTTCTAAAGGTACGTCCTGTACTTTTAGAAAGGAGAGGAGGAAAACAATGTCTCCCCAGATTCTTTCTGCCAACTTGCAGAACACTATACCTCTTTTGTTGAGCGGCCCACTCTATCAAGGCCTTGCAGTATTTTGTACACCTCAACATGACGGGATTCTCGACCTGCATTGATCCAGTAAAAGATTGGTGCTTGCAGCTTAGTTTTTATTTAAGATTTATCCATTAGACAGCGACACTAGGGCAGATCTTTCCAGTGTGTGGCTTCTCAAGTACCAAACCAGATAACCCTCGCAATAAGAAATGTAGAACAAAGTCCTGGGCTTGGTAGGAAGTATGTCTCAGAGTTGCCAACTACCAAATATATCTTGTCCAATCTCACTCATTAATCTCTCCTTCTGAAGCTTTGGCCTCAGAGTTATAGAGCTACACAGCACCAAAATGGGTCCTTCGACCAAGTTGGCATACAGGACCCGTCCCATTTGGCCCATCGCATTTTAGACCTCCTATCCAGTCAGTCTGACGAAGAGTCCCGACCAGAAACCTCACCTGTCCATCTTCTCCAGAGATGCTGCCTGACCCGCTGAGCTACTCCAGCACTTTGTGTTGCTTTCCTAGGTTAACACAACATACAACAGTACAGCACAGAAACAAGCCCGTCGGCTCACAACATGTGCTGAACAGACAGCATTGCCTTTATTTCTCATGTCCAACCCTCCCACCCCACCGCTCCATATTTGAATTGTTATTCATGAAGTCCAATGCATCCAGTCCATTCCTCTCTTTCTTATCTGTCCCACTCTGAAACCTCTGGTGGGAAGTGGGTGAGGATTCCAATCACACCACTCATGACATTATGACTCCGTTACAGATCAGTTTCTCTCCACGTCGGAGCCAGAACAACCTGCCCGCCATCCCTCCTCAATGTCAGATCATGTTGCCCTTTGGGTCAATTGATTCACCGGTTATCATGTATTATCTCAGTGTTGGAACGCTTGCCAAGAACCAAATGAGTGTTTGGTACGACTTGCTGAAATTGGTTGAGAGCTCGACCCAGCACGGTGTAAAATCAAAGGTTAGCCTGTGTTCCGTGCGAGTATGCGTTTTATTATGTTGCAGTATTTGAGCAGTCCCATGAAGCTGCTGGCTTTAGAGCAAACCTGAGAAGTATTTCCATTAAAACATGCAGTATTGACAAACCAGAATCTCACTGGGAGTTTACCTGGACACTGAGATCGCATTCCCCCCACCCCCCTCCCTTCCCCTGAGAAGTGTGTTGTTAGTTTATTCTCCAAGGAGTAGACTTGATGGGCCGAATGGCATAATTCTGCTCCTATCACTTATGACCTTATGACCCGGTGTGAATTCACCCACCACAGGAACCCAGGAGACATCGCCTTAAGTATGAGTGAACAGTCAGAACTTTTTTTAAAAATGGCACCAAAATATGGAGATGGGTGCAAGAATTTCTGTGTAGTGCATATGTGACAATAAAGAACCATTGATAAATCCTGCGCTACCATTACCCCTTCCCTCTCCAGGCCATTCACACTCCCACGTTCCAAGTGGAGAATGATTTTTGAAATTTAACTTGCATTTTAAGTGTTTTTGATCTGAGGAGTTCTTGAGGATTTTCTTGAGGAAATCTGAGGATTTTGATCGTACACAATGGGCGGGTCTAGGTTAAATTCGGGCCAGTCCGGGTAAGGTAATTCCATTCCTGAAGCCACCTGATTGATTTTCACGACAATCTTGTGGCTTCCATTGCAGGGACTTTTGTTATCAGATTGAATCGTTTGTAGTTATATTCAGCAGCTACTGTGGTGGGATTCAAACTATTGCCGTCAGACCAGTAGCTCAGGCCTCTGGGTGCTGGTTTACCAGATAACTTGACATTCCTATCACAAAAATACTCTTCCGTTTGAGTGTGGGGAAAAAAAGACACATTGCTAGAGTAACTCAGTAGGTGAGGCAGCATTTCTGGAGAACATAGGTGATGCTTTGGGTCAGGACCCTTCTTCAGACTGATCATGGTGGGTGGATGGGGGGGCAATGAAAGCCCCTCCCCCCTGTCAATCAGTCTGAAGAAGGGTCCGAACCCAAAATGCAACCCATCCACGTTTCCCACAGATGCTGCCTGACCTGCTGACTTACTCCAGCATTTTTGTTTCTGCAGTTCCTTGTTTCTCCTAAACCATATGATCGGTCTGGGAGTGGGTGTGATTTGGGGGAGGGGGAAGATTTTGGTGGTGGCTTAATTTTAAAAGGGAGTCTGATGCCTTAACTGTGGGAATACCAATTGATGTGGGGTATGTGATAATGAGAGACAATTGGGAAAGCATCTTCTGTCGAATGTAAACCAGTCAGTGGCAGCTTTTTGAAGCGGGCTTCTTTTAATTGTGAATTTTATAAAGTCTGAAATTTGCAAAGTGCTTAATTTCAAGTAATGTTGTTTTGCTGCTGCTGTTTTTTGTGCCTTTTTGTTTTGCCTTTCGATGCAGTGAAGTGTAAAACCTGTGGCTGAATGTGTTAGAATAGGAACATTTCTCCCAATCTGTTTGGATGTGAACGCAGTGTAGATGAGGTGGAATGGGACATTTCGGACCTTGGGTTCCTGAAATTCTACACTGGGATTTCTTCACCTCTTCTCTGGGTGTGTTGTTTGTTCATTAGCAGAGATTTATAGGTGTGTTTGGTCAAAAGCTCCACTATCATTGTATCACGGGGCTATCAGAATGGTGGAAGATTCCTTCATGGTAGTCCTATGAATGATATATTAATGTATTGAAAAATATTGCCAGTGGGTGGTAGCTCAGATCACCATCCGAATCTTGCTGGCAGAATGAGACTTGAATTCTGTCCATACATTTGTTGTATGTCTTTCTATTCCGGTTGGCAGATCTGTTGTATTTGATCTGCTGGCCTCAGTTAGTCCAGTCTTGGGGGTTCTGAGATTGCCTACTATACTGTTTTCTTTGTAATATAGTTTTTAACCCCTTATCCATTTTTCCTTTCTCTACCAGATTTACCTGTGACTCTCTCACCACGTTCCAATATTGCACAAAGTGCTGGAGTAACTCAGTGGATCAAGCAGCATCTCTGGAGGATATTGATAGGTGACGTTCCAGGTCAGGACCCTTGTTCTTCGAGACTGAGGATATCAAAACTGGAAGAAGGGCCCTGAACCAAAACATCGCCTATCCATGTCCTCCAGAGATGCCGCCTGACCTGCTGAGTTACTCCAGCACTTTGTGTTTTGCACAAGTTATCAACATTTCCTGTCTCTTGTATCACTGCACTCCACTAACCTGACTTCAATTTTCTTTCCATTTTCATTGGGTGTGTGTGCGTGTGTATATCTCTGCCTCTTCACTCATTCTTTCACTTTCTCTCACACACATTCTTGCTCTCTCCATTTTCATTCATTTCTGTACCATTCATTTAATTTGGGTATCTTGGCCTTTCTTCACCTTAACTTTCCTATCCTTTCTTCACCTTGTCTTTCTCTGAGTTGGAGGAACCCCACAAGTATAATTGCGTTGCTGCTGTAATCTATAACAGCTACACTAACCTGGTTGATTTGTAATTTTTAGCCATTGTTCTAAAAGGGCTGGATTCCTTTTAATGTTTGCAAGTGCTGCTTCAGTCCCGTGTTCCAGCGTGATGTAAAGCAGGCAGGGAAACTCATTAACCATGACTACCAAACTTAATCAAGCTAATACAGAATGTCAGTCAAGGTGAAACATGGTGCTTTCCAATTACTTGACTATTTATTTTTACGCCTTCAGTATCGGTGAAGAATTGTGTATTTTCTTGCACATTTAACGAATAAGGGACAATAATCTCCTGGAATTGTATTAATGTCACATTCTTACATGGGCTGCCTTTTTATTAAAGTCTTATTTTTCAAGTGCGATTAAATATTTGTTGTGATTACAAACTGGTTTGTTCAAATAATGCAATAAATGTGGGCTCTATTAATGACTTTTCTATCTTTTGCCACTCTTTTCTGTGTACAAACTCTATCCTTCAGCGAGTCAGAGGTGCTGATATAAATTGTTTACAATGGGATGAATCCACTAAAGGGATTATCGCTGAACTTGCTCCCCATTCTTGCCATCAACCGATCAGTGGGTTAGAATGGAATAAAGCTCCCTGTACACTTCCTCCATTTAACTTGTTTGAATCTTCAGGAATTCTTGCAAATAAGCATAACATTACCACTGACCAGCGATCACCCCGTACACTAGCACCATCCTACGCACTAGGGACAATTTATAATTTTACCGAAGTCAATTAAGCTACAAACCTGCACGTCTTTGGAGTGCGGGAGGAAACCGGAGCACCAGGTGAAAACCCACATGGGAGAACGTGCAAACTCCGTACAGACAGCACCCGTGGTCAGGATCGAACCCGAGTCTCTGGTGCTGTGAGGCAGCAACTCTGCGACTGTGCCGCCCTAAATGTTCCTGCGCTGTACTGTTTTATTTTGATGGTGGAAATAATAAGCAATTAAACTAACTGCAATGTGGTAATTCTCCACTTTGCAGACAAAGTATAGGGTTGGTAGGAGCAATGGTTTAGGGAGTTGAGGGGAGATGAAGTGTACTTGATTAAGGAATTAGTAAATTGATGTTTTCAAGTAAACTGGAAGCATAATTCTTGGTGAATCCCAAGATTGCAGAGTGCGTCGGTGGGCAAGGTTACAGCCAGCCGTTGGATGTGAAGTCATTCTGTAACTCCCTCCTCTCCTCTTCCGTTAGGGGTAAGAGCGGAGTACGGCAGGAGCCTCCGTAATATCCAAACCATTCCATCGCTTCCTTCAGGGCCGCGATGCCAAACTTGTGTGTAATCTGTGGGAAATAATCTCTATTAGATCACGTCTTAGACCCGGGTGATGAAATGTAAACCGAAGTTGTTGGATTGATGATCGGGTCTGAAGAAGGGTTTCGACCCAAAACCCGACCTATTCCTGTTTTCCCCCAGAGATGCTGCCTGACCCACTGAGTTACTCCAGCATTTTGTGCCTATCTTCGGATATATATTTGATGTCTTTTGTTTATTTTTAGTTTAATTTAGAAGTACAGCAAGGAAACAGGCCCTTGGGGTGGTACAGCGGTAGAGTTGCTGCCATACAGACAGCACCAGAGACGCAGATTCAGTCCTGACTATGGGTGCTGTCTGTAAGGTTTGTACGTTCTCCTTGTGTCTGCATGGACTTCCTCTAGATTCCTCCCACACTCCAAAGAAGTGCAGGTTTGTAGATTAATTGGCTTCGGTAAAATGGTAAATTGTCCCTTGTGTAGGACAGGGCTAGAGTACCAGGTGCTCGCAGGTGAGTGTTGCCTCTATGTTATCACAGAAGCTCCAAAAGACTCCACGCCGACCATCGATCACCTGTTCACACTAGTTCTATGTTATCCCACTCTTGCATCCACTCCCAACACACTAGGAACAATTTACAGAGGGCCAATTAACCTACAAACCTGCACATCTTTGGGGTGTGGGAGGAAACCAGAGCACCCGGAAGAGACCCACGCAGTCACAGGGAGAACATGCAAACTCCACACAGACAGCACCCGAGGTCAGGATTGCACCTGGGTCTCGAGCTGTGAGCCAGCAGTTGCTCCACTGTGCCATGAATGTGGCTGAACACTGGAATAGATGGTGTGAGCTGTACTAACCGCTGCGTTTGGCTCGATCAGCCTGTACTGAAGTTCCTGAGCATCCTTCCACTGTCCAGTCAGGCAAAGCTGTTCCAGATTGCACAGCGGCTGTCCGAGAACATTAGCCAAAGCGCACACCCCACCCACAGCACCTGCAACGATAAAAATAAGTTAGAACGGCAGGAAAATCAGTGATTGAGTGAAAGATACAGCAGGAAAAAACAGGCCCTTCAGCCCACGTCGATCATCGATCACCCATTCACACTTGTTCTATGTTATCCCACTGCCGCATCCACTCACTAGGGGCAATTTACAGATGGCCAAATAACCTACAAAGCCGCACATCTTTGGGATGTGGGAGGAAACCAGAGCGCCCAGAGGAAACCCACGCGGTCACAGGGAGAACGTGCAAACTCCACACAGACAGCACCCGAGGTCAGGCACGAACCCGGGTTTCTGGCGCTGTGAGGCACCAAATCTACCGCTGCGCCACTCTACTGTAAATGGAGAACAAATTACATTGGTCCTAGGATTCTTACATATTTAATTACTTTTGAAATAAATGTGATTTTGACTTTAGAGATAGAGTGGAAACAGGCTCTTCGGCTCACCAAGGCTGCACCGACCAGCAATCATCCCGTACACTAGCACTATCCTACACACTCGGGACAATTTGCAGAAGCCAATTAACCTACAAACCTGTACGACTTTGAAGCGTGGGCTTGTATACACTGGAATTTAGAAGGATGAGGGGGGATCTTATTGAAACATATAAGATAATTAGGGGATTGGACACATTAGAGGCATGATTGAGAGTGATCAGCCATGATCGCATTGAATGGCGGTGCTGGCTCGAAGGGCTGAATGGCCTACTCCTGCACCTATTGTCTATTGTCTATTGAGAGCAAACCTGAGCACCCGGAGAAACCCCACGCGGTCACAGGGAGAACATACAAACTCCGTACAGACAGCACCCATAGTCTGGATCAAACCCGGGTCTATTGACGTTGTAAGGCAGCAACTCTCCAGCTACAGCTACACTGTGCCGCCCTTAATTTGTGGACTGGTTCTTACATAAACCATATTGTAGCAGGCACGAGTTTTTTTTTTGCTCCTCTGATCTACCCATTCCCCTACTCACCTATTGAGTAAGCAGCGAGGAGATATCCAGCAGATCCAGCCAGCAACTGGAAATCCTGCTTCCGAGTTTTGTGAACAATCAGTGCCATTCTTGTAATCTTGAAGAAAGGGTAAGAGTTTACAGGGGAACAGGAACAAAGCAAATGCCCGAGAGTGGTGGACTTTGCCTTGCCCATCACAGGTACTACTGACCTGCCTGCCATCGAAGGGATCTACAGGAACCATAGAGTCACACAGTGTAAAAAACAGGCCCAACTTGCCCACTCCAACCAACATGCCCCATCTACACTAGTCCCACCGGCCTGCGTTTGCCCCATATCCTTCTAAACCTATCCTATCCATGGGCCTGTCTAAATGTTTTTAAATGTCATAATAGTAACTGCCTCGACTACCTACCATCCTTTGTGTAAAAAAAAAAAGTTGCCACTCATGTTCCTATTAAATCCCGACCCAAATGTCACCGTGTTTCTTCACTTCAGGTCGTGACTCTTCTTCAATCGCCTTGCTATTGACATCTTCACCTGCACCCAGATACAGTGGAAAAGCTTTGTGGGTGTAAAGAAATGCAGATGCTGGTTTACAAAATAAAAAGCGCAAAGTGCTGGGGTAACTCAGCGGATCAGGCAGCATCTGTGGAGAAAAGGAATAGGTGATGTTTTGGGTCGGAACTCTTCTTCAGATCTGAAGATGGGTCTCAACTCGAAACGTCACCTATTTCTTTCCTATAGAGATGCTGCCTGACTCGTTGAGTTACTCCAGCATTTTTTGTCAAAAATTCTGGGAAAACATGGACAGGTGATGTTTCAGGTCAGACCCTGCACGGGGGAATTGATGGGTCCCAACTCATAACGTCAGCTATCCACGTTTTCCACAGATGCTGCCTGAGTTACTCCAGCACTTTGTGTCTTTTTTTAGTGAAATGGGTTTGCTCTGCATGCAATCGGGACAAATCATGCCAGACACAAGTGCAACAGACAGTGCAAAAGAGAGTATGAACCGAGCTTTTACGCAAATAGATAGAAATACAGGTGGGATCAAATACAGCATCTACAAGTTTCACGCTGCTTCGGCAAAGCCGCCAGCATAATCAAGGGCCAGTCTCACCTCGGTCACTCCCTCTTCTCCCCTCTCCCATCAGGCAAGAGGTACAGAAGTGTTGAAATGCAGACCTCCAGATTCAGGGACAGTTTCTTCCCAGGCAACTGAAGCATCCTATCAACAACTCGTGAGCGGTCCTGACCTCCCATCTACCTCATTGGAGACCCTCAGGCTATCTCCAATTGGATTTTACCTTGCACTAAATGTTATTTCCTTTACTCTGTATCTGTACACTGTGGACTACTTGATTGTTACCATGTACAGTCTATCTCCTGACTAGATAGCACACAACAAAAATGCTTTTCGCTGTACCTCGCTCGGTACACGTGACAATAATAAAGTAATGTCGGCTCAAGGGTTGGGCCAGGAGTGAAGAGTCAACTTCATAGCTAAAGGTCAGAGAGACAGTGGACACTTACGTCTTTCCCGCTGTCCTTCAGGCCGACGATGTTTGGGTGTTCTGCCAGAGTGACGATGGCATCCACTGGCAGCTCCAGAGCCGTGTTGCCTGGGACACTGTACAGCACAATCGGCACAGGCGAGGCATCCGCCACCTACATTTCAATAAACAAAATCGCCAGCCATTGAGCTCAATTAACCGACAAACCCGCACGTCTTTGGGATGTGGGAGGAAACCGGAGCACACTGGAGGAAACCCACGTGGTCACAGGCAGCACGTGCAAACTCCGCACACACAAACTCAGACAACACCCGAGGACAGGATCGAACCTGGGTCTCTGGTGCTGTGAGGCAGCGGCTCCACCCGCTGGGGTAGGAAGCCCCAAGAGCAGCAATGAACTGAGATACATCTCTGCCTGGACTGAGAGTCCAGGTTCAGGAGCGGCTTCTTCCCTTCGGTCATCAGACCATTAAACACTTCAACCCCCAAATAAGCTGCAAACTATATAGACTTGGGGCATTGGCTTTGTCTATTTGCACTATTATTGTTTGTTTTTATGTGTATATATATATGTATATAAAATATTCACATGCACACACACACACACACATATATATATATATATATATATATATATACATACACATGTACACGTGTGTATATATATATATACACACATACATATATGCAAATATACACACATATTTTGTTTATTAGATGTATTTATATATTATATCATATCATTTATACACTCAGAGAGTTGTGAATCTGTGGAATTCTCTGCCTCAGAAGGCAGTGGAGGCCAATTCTCTGGATGCTTTCAAGAGAGAGTTAGATAGAGCTCTTAAAGATCGCGGAGTCAAGGGATATGGGGAGAAGGCAGGAACCGGGTACCGATTGTGGATGATCAGCCATGATCACAGTGAATGGCGGTGCTGGCTCGTAAGGCCGATTGGCCTACTCCTGCATCTATTGTCTGTTGTCTATTATTATTATATATATCCAACTAGTTTTCCTGTCCTGAATAATTTTACTGTTTATATGCCTCGTTGTCACCTTCCCCTCAGCTATCAATGATCCATTGTAAAATTTCTTGATCATCGCCAATTCTCTTTTTAGATTTTTTTAGAGATACAGCGCAGAAACAGGCCCTTCGGCCCACTGGGTCCGCGCCGCCCAGCGATCCCCGCACACTAACACTATCCTACACCCACTAGGGACAATTTTTACATTTGCCCAGCCAATTAACCTACAAACCTGTACGTCTTTGGAGTGTGGGAGGAAACCGAAGATCTCGGAGAAAACCCACGCAGGTCACGGGGAGAACGTTCAAACTCCGTACAGATGGCGCCCGTAGTCAGGATCGAAACTGAGTCTCCGGCGCTGCACTCTTCCGCTGCGCCACCGTGCCCTTCCATATCTCTAGTTTCTCTCTCCCCTGACTCTCAGTCTGAGGAAGAGTCTCGAACCCGAAACGCCACCCACTCCTTCTCTCCAGAGATGCTGCCTGTCCCGCTGAGTTACTCCAGCCTTTTGTGTCAATCTTTGGTGTAAACCAGCATCTGCAGTTCCTTCCTGCGTCAGTTATTACATTGTTTACAGGGTAAACTGTGTTGCTGCAGGAAAGAATGTCATTGCTCTGCCTGGGACACAAGGCGATAAAACCCCCTTGCCTCTCGTGTGCTTACCCGCGTGTAGTGGTGGATGAAGGCAGCGCTGTTCATGCGGCCCCTGTAGTAACACGGAGTGATGACCAGCACAGCACTCGTGCCTGCATCCGCCATCCTCTGTGTCATCGTCACAGTGGCCTCCGTGGCTATAGGGAAAGGAAGCAAGGTGGTTCCTCAACTGGGGCAGGAAGCTCATATTCTTCAACAAAGGCCAAGAGTTCTTTCTCAGAGAGCTCTAATAAGAACCAGAAACAACTTGCTCAACCTAACAACTCTTCCCCCCCACCCCGAAGATAGATACCAAGTGCTGGAGTAACTCAGCGGGTCAGGCAGCATCTCGGAAGAAAAAGGACGCGTGACGTTTCGGGTTGGGACACTTCTTCAGACCGAGTCCGTGCTTCAGATTGAGTCTGCAGAAGGGTCCTGACCTGAAATGTCACCCATTTTCCCTTCTCCAGAGATGCTGCCTGACCCATTGAGTTACTCCAGCACTTTGTGTCTTTCTTCAGTATAAACCAGCATCTGCAATTCCTTTCGACATAACCTCACCCCCCCCCTTCCCCCATCATCTCTCTCACCCCCCATCCCCAAGCCTAGTCATCCTTCTAATTCCACTGTTCGCATCCTTGTCTCCCTGACCCAGCCAGCAATGGGCCATTATGGACTCCACCCTTCCTGAGGTGATCTGTTACAAGCTGTGTACTGTTCTGGCCTCTCGTTCAGTCTGACGAAGGGTTCCGACCAGAAAGGTCACCTATTCCTTTTCCCCCGAGATGCTCCCTGACCCGCTGAGTTACTCCAGCATTTTGTGTCTATCCACCAACTTTTACAGTTGTACACACCATTGGTGTGACCACATTTAGAGTACTTTCAGTTTTGGTCACCATGTTATCGGGAGAATATTGTCAAGCTGGAAAGGTTGCAGAGAAGATCAACGAGAATGTTGCCAGGCCCTGTAGCCTGAACTAAAGGGAGAGGTTGGGCAGGCTAGGACTTTATTCCTTGGAGTGCAGGAGGCTCAGGGATAATCTTATAGACATGTATATAATCAGGAGAGGAATAGATAGGGTGAATGCAGAGTCTTTTACCCAGGGTAGGGGAATCAAGAACCAGAGGACATAGGTTTACGGGTGATTGGGAAAAAAAATTAATAGGAACATGAGGGGCAACTCTTTTACACAGAGGCTGGTGGGTGTATGGAAAGTGCTGCCAGAGAAGGTAGTTGAGGCAGGTAATACCACAACGTTTAAGAAACATTTGGACAGGTACATGGATAGGACAGGTTTAGGGGGATATGGGCCAAATGCAGGCAGGTGGAACTAGTGTAGATGGGGCATGTCGGTCGGCTTGGGCAAGTTGGGCCAAAGTTGAGGCGGAGGAGGCGGTTGAGACAGAGGAGGTGGTTGAGGCAGAGGAGCCAGTTGAGGCAGGTATAACAACAGTTAAGACATTTGGTCAGGTGCATGGGTAGGAAAGGTTTAGAGGGATATGGGCAAATGGGAGTAGCTTGGATGGGGCATCTTGGTTGGCAGGGATGAGTTGGGCCGAAGGGCCTGTTTGCGAGTAGTACGACTATGGGCAGGAGGTGAGCACTTACACAAAAGGAGGGAAGATAATACATTGTTGTCTTCCCTCACAGTGCGTTGTGGTGGATGCTAATGTTAATTTTTATGTAGTTGTGTGTCTTGTTGCTTTTTTGGTATGACTGTGTGGCAAATCAAATTCCTTGTATGTTTTTACATACTTGGCTAATAAATGAACGACAATCACAACTATTAGCTGGCCTGTCTCTCTCAGACCCTGGCCCAGTTGGGATCGTTGTCAGTTCACCTCCCCACTACTGTTCATCCACAGATTCTACTCACATTCACATCCCGATCCGGCCACCAGAAGCATCTCCTGAGGAAGCATCTGCCTCACCCTGCGGACAACCTCGACCCGCTCCTGGTCACTCAGGTAGACAAATTCCCCATTGGAGCCCTGCACAACCAGCCCTGCAGGCAGAGAGAGAGAGAGAGAGAGAGAGAGAGAGAGAGAGAGAGAGAGAGAGAGAGAGGGGGGACTCGCGTTCAGTTGGTGCCTCTCCGACGGTGGGATATGCCAGGGAACTTCACCTGTAAGGAAGCAGGTGTGCAGTGCAGCCAATGTGGGAAGCAAGCCAACTTAGTTTGGAGATACAGCACACAGACAGGCCTTTCAGCCAACGAGTCCACACCAACCAGCGATCCCCGCACACTAACACTATTACACACACACTAGGGAAAATGTATTTTATTTTTAATCAAAGCCAATCAACCTGCAAACCCGCACGTCTTTGGAGCGTGGGAGGAAACCAGAGCACCCGGAGTAAACCTACACGGTCACAGGGAGAACGTACAAACTCCATACAGCCTGCACCCGAAGTCAGGACCAAACCAGGGTCATAGACCTAGGTGATCAATGGTCGGTGCAGATGGTTTATACTCTGTATCTCGAAAGTAAACTAATCTTTAAGTTTTGGCCATCTCACCCGTTAACCCACAGGTTAGATCATAGGTGGAGTACAGTCCTGAGTTACAGTCTGAAGAATGGTCTCGATCTGAAACGTCGCCCATTCCTTCTCCCCTGAGATGCTGCCTGTCCCGCTAAGTTGCTCCAACATTTTGTGTCTATCCTGAGTTACACACACTGGACTTAAACGGAATCCTTTACATTTGGTAGACCGGCGAGTTGGATGGAAATAGACTTGCTGGCTGCTGCAGTTGCTAGTTTCCTGAAGGGATTAGGGGTGGAATGCGGGGAAAATGGGACTAGCCTCTATGGAGAATCTTGGCCGGCAGGGACGGGTTGGGGTGAAGGGCCTGTTTCCGTGCCGTAGGTAGGACACTGTAACTACAAGAGATGTCAGGAAAGGGTGGGTCGTCCAGTCCAATATGCGTGTAAATGTTTACAGAGAGAGCGAAGCCAAGGACCTGACCCACAACCCATTAATGTGTAACAGGAAAGCATTAGGGGCGTCCAGGTGCCCTCTCTGGCCGGGCACATTGGCTATAGCTCTGTCCGCCTCATCTGGATACACCGGGTTATATTGTTGGGTCAATAGACAATAGGTGCAGGAGGAGGCCATTCGGCCCTTCGAGCCAGCACCACCATTCAATGTGATCATGGCTGATCATTCTCAATCAGTACCCCGTTCCTGCCTTCTCCCCATACCCCCTGACTTCGCTATCCTGAAGTGCCCTATTTAGCTCTCTCTAGAATGCATTCAGAGAATTGGTCTCCAATGCCTTCTGAGGCAGTGAATTCCACAGATTTACAACTCTCTGACTGAAAAAGTATTTCCTCATCTCCATTCTAAATGGTCTACCCCTTATTCTTAAACTGTGGCCCCTGGTTCTGGTCTCCCCCAACATTGGGAACATGTTTCCTGCCTCTAACGTGTCCAACCCCTTAATAATCTTATATGTTTCAATAAGATCCCCTCTCATCCTTCTAAATTCCAGTGTATACAAGCCTAGTCGCTCCAGTCTTTCAACATATGACAGTCCCGCCATTCCGGGAATTAACCTAGTAAACCTACGCTGCACGCCCTCAATAGCAAGAATATCCTTCCTCAAATTTGGAGACCAAAACTGCACACAGTACTCCAGTTGCGGTCTCACTAGGGCCCTGTACAACTGCAGAAGGACCTCTTTGCTCCTATACTCAACTCCTCTTGTTATGAAGGCCAATATTCCATTGGCTTTCTTCACTGCCTGCTGTACCTGCATGCTTCCTTTCAGTGACTGATGCACTAGGACACCCAAACCTCGTTGTACGTCCCCTTTTCCTAACTTGACACCATTCAGATAATAATCTGCCTTCTTATTCTTACCACCAAAGTGGATAACCTCACACTTATCCACATTAAACTGCATCTGCCATGCACCCGCCCACTCACACAACCTGTCTAAGTCACCCTGCAACCTCATAGTATCTTCCTCACAGTTCACACTACCGCCCAGCTTTGTATCATCTGCAAATTTGCTAATGGTACTTTTAATCCCATCATCACATTTTACTTTAGAAAAACGGCACCGAAACAGGCACTTCAGCCCATTGAGTGCACTGACCATCGATCACCCTAGAGATAGTACACTAGCACTATCCTACACGCGAGGGACAATTCCACCAAAGCCAATTAACCTGCAAACATGCACGTCTTTGGGATATCATATCATATCATATCATATATATACAGCCCGAAACAGGCCTTTTCGGCCCACCAAGTCCGTGCCGCCCAGCGATCCCCGCACATTAACACTACCCTACACCCACTAGGGACAATTTTTTACATTTACCCAGCCAATTAACCTACATACCTGTACGTCTTTGGAGTGTGGGAGGAAACCGGGGCACCCGTAGAAAACCCACGCGGTCACTGGGAGAAGGTACAAACTCGGTGCAGACAGCACCCGTGGTCAGGATCACGGGCTGCGCCACTAAAATAAGCACACAAGGTACCTCTAAAGGGGACCTGGCTCCACTTGTGAACGTTGCTCTCCAGTTTCTGATAATCCACCTCGCCCCCCGGGTTGAATGGGGTGGTAATAGGGGGGTAAATCCCAGTCAGGTCCAGTCTGCAGCCAGAGCTGATGGCCCTGCTCTCCTTCATGCCCGACGCCGACACCCACCGCCCCAAGCATTTCCATGGGACAAGTTTCCCCCAGAACATGGTCCCAGACCCTCGCCTGGTCTGGTCTGGTCTGGTCTCTCTTGCACAACCTCCACTACCTTTGTCACTGCCCCAGTCCAGAACCCCCCCCCCCCCCCTCGGGTTATTCTCGCGAGTTGTTTATATTTCAGAGAAAAAAAAGCCACACGTGCAGTTTAAAATAAAATAAAAAAACACTCTTTAACCACACACGCGAGAAAAAGAAAAATAACTTTAAAAGTATTTAAAAAAGTTTCGCGAAGGAACTTCGGGACGGCTCAGCTGCGACGCCCGGTGGCCATGGGGAGTAGCACCGCTGCAGACTGGATATTATTCTCATTGCTTCACGTTCATTCAATGTGGAGAGGGAGAATGAAACGGCATTACATAGAAACATAGAAAATAGGTGCAGGAGTAGGCCATTCGGCCCTTCGAGCCTGCACCGCCATTCAATATGATCATGGCTGATCATCCAACTCAGTTTCCCGTACCTGCCTTCTCTCCATACCCCCTGATCCCTTTAGCCACAAGGGCCACATCTAACTCCCTCTTAAATATAGCCAATGAACTGGCCTCAACTACCTTCTGTGGCAGAGAATTCCACAGATTCACCACTCTCTGTGTGAACATTTTTTTTCTCATCTCTGTCCTAAAAGACTTCCCCCTTATCAGGGCCGTCTTTACAGCATTATGGGCCCCGGGCAAAGCAGTGTACTGGGGCCCCTACGACAACTGCTCACAGGAATAAAAATGTAAATGGTCGATAAAATTAAACATATAAGCTCGTGGGGCCCCGGGCAAGTGCCCATCAGGCCCATGCGTTAAGACAGCCCTGCGCCTTATCCTTAAACTGTGACCCCTTGTTCTGGACTTCCCCAACATCGGGAACAATCTTCCTGCATCTAGCCTGTCCAACCCCTTAAGAATTTTGTAAGTTTCTATAAGATCCCCCCTCAATCTTCTAAATTCCAGCGAGTACAAGCCGAATCTATCCAGTCTTTCTTCATATGAAAGTCCTGCCATCCCAGGAATCAATCTGGTGAACCTTCTCTGTAGTCCCTCTATGGCAAGAATGTCTTTCCTCAGATTAGGAGACAAAAACTGTACGCA
Organism: Rhinoraja longicauda; assembly: GCF_053455715.1. Classification (NCBI taxonomy): domain Eukaryota; kingdom Metazoa; phylum Chordata; class Chondrichthyes; order Rajiformes; family Arhynchobatidae; genus Rhinoraja; species Rhinoraja longicauda. The sequence continues at coordinate 17,604,212 of NC_135968.1, forward strand.
ATACATAGAGCAGTAAGCACAGGAACAGGCCTTTCGGGCACAATGTTCGCATCGAACATGATACCAAGGCCAATTCATATCTGCCTGCATGTGGTCAATTTCCCCCAATATTCCCAGCATATCCATGTGCCTCTCCAAATGTTTCTCAAATGCCACTATGGTATCTGCCTCGACCACCAACCCCTACCTCTGGCAGCGCGTTCCAGGCACCCACAACTCTCTCTGCAAAAAAAACTTGCCTCACCCATCTCCTTTAAACTTTGCCCCTCTCATCTTAAAGCTATATCCTCGAGTCATTGATATATTTCACCTTGGAAAAAAAGGTTCTCATAATTTTATCAGGTCTCCCCTCAATCTCCGATGCTCCAGAAAAAACAATCCAAGTCTGTTCAACCTCTCCCCGTAGCAAATACCAAATAATCCAGGCATCATCCTCGTAAAACCTCTTCAAAACCTCCTCAACCTTCCTGTAATTGGATGGCCATCACTGCACACAATACTCAATATGTGGCCTAACCAAAGTCCTATAAAGTTGCAACATGACATCGTGACTCTAATACCCACTGCCCTGACTAATGTCGACCAGCATTTTATATGCCTTCTTTCGGTCACAAAGTGCTGGAGTAACTCAGCGGGTCAGGCAGCATCTCTGGAGAAAAGGAATAGGTGATGTTTTGGTAGACACAAAATGCTGGAGTAACTCAGCGGGTCGGGCAGCATCTCTGGAGAGAAGGAATGGATGACGTTTCGGGTCGGGACCCTTCTTCAGACTGCCTGTACACTGTGGACAGCTTGATTGTAATCATGTATAGTCTTTTGGCTGACTGCACGGCATGCAACAAAAGGCTTTCCATTGTACCTTTGGTACAGTTCACTGTACCTTCTGAGTGACAAAATGTTTACCAAGGTACTGTTCTGTGTGCGGTACCTCTTGTCAGATGGGAGCAGAGGGAAAGGGGAATGACTGTGAATGGCTTGGAAAATCATTTACCATTGGCCACCTGCATTATCAAGGACCAGTCTCACCCCGGTCACTCTCTCTCTTCTCCCCTCTCCTATCAGGCAAAAGGTACAGAAGTGTGAAAAAGCACACCTCCAGATTCAGGGACAGCTTCTTCCCAGCTGTTATCAGACAACTGAACCATCCTATCGCCAACCAGAGAGCGGTCCTGACTTCTCATCTACCCCATTGGAGACCCTCAGACTATCTTTAATCAGACTTTACTGGACTTTATCTTGTCACATCTTAATCGTTACATCCTTTACCCTGTATCTGAACACTGTGGACGGCTTGATTGTAATCATATATAGTCTCTTCGCTGACTGGAGAGCATGCAACGAAAAAGCTTTTTACCGTACCTAGACACACGTGACAATAATAAACAAAACTAAACGAAACCTCGTGTGATTCATGGAATGCAAAGACAGTCCATGCAGTCTCTATGTTATGAAGGCCATGTGTAAAGGCTGGGACATGGTGAGTGTCAGACAACGAGGCAGTCATGTTTCCATTTATTGAGCAACAGTGTAGGCCTTTATTTATCAACAGAGATGGAGATACACACTGGCCACAGGCCATCAGGACTGTCAACTTTTATAACTCCAGAGACTACATTTTTGTCTACACTATAGTAACTTATTAACTTTATTTATATGCTGTAACTGTAATTCTTTTTTGTGCACAATCCGCAGGCATTGACACTTTCATTTCACTGCACATCGTGTCTGTCTGTGTATGTGACAAATAAACTTGACTTGACTTGACTTGGAGTCTGGACTTGGCAACTTGAGATAGGGTTAGTCGATTCGAGATTTCTTTACTGAAAAAATTGTTAACTTTAGACGTTAGAAAAAGGCTCTTCGGCCCGCTGAGTCCGCGCCGACCAGCGATCACCCTGTACACTAACACTATCGTACACACTTGGGACAATTTACAGTTTGCAGAAGCCAATTAACCTACAAACCCGCACGTCTCTGGAGAGTGGGAGGAGACCGGGGCACGGCCCGTCGCTGCGCTCTGTCCACAACCTTATGCAAACCTTTGTGATCATTCTAAGAAACATCAATTGGTTTCTGGGCACCTTTAATCCCACTCCCCAACAGCCTGGCTGGGTCTCACATAATCAGTCAGCGGTGGCTGAATGTTTGCCCCGTGGGTGTCTGTATGTTGCCAGCATTCAATGTTGTAGAGTCACAGAGTCACACAGCACGGAAACAGACCATTTGGCCCAATTTGCCCATGCTGACCATGATGCCCCAATCTACACTAGACCCACCTGCCCATATTTGGCCCAAATCTCTCTAAACATTTCCTATCTCTGTACCAGTTCGAATTTCTTTTAAGTACCTGCCTCAACTACCTCCTCTGGCAGCTCGTTCCATGCACCCACTACCCTCTGAGTGAAAAGGTTTCCCTTCAGAATCCTATTAAATCTTTCCCCTTTCACCTTAAACCTATGTCCTCTGGTTCTTGATTCCCCAACTCTGAGTACCTAGGGTGCATTCACCCTAACTATTCCCCTCATGATTTTATACACCTCGATAAGATCACCCCTCAGCCTCCTGCGCTCCAAGGAATGAAGTCCTTGCCTGCCCAACCTCTCCTGGTATATCTCAGGCTCTCGAGTCCCCCCGGCGTCATTCTTGTAAATCTTCTCAGGGATTTTGTAAATCTCGTAAGTCTGCAAAAGTAAAATTAGGTGTGGGCTGCGATTTTGTGCGGGGAAAGATTCAGCGGAAGGTCAGTCAGAGTTTTGTTGGCGGAAACGCAGCACGATGGTTTTACTGCCTCCTGCTAGTTTGCATGAGCGAAGGCGCCTTTAGTTTCGAGTTGCCACTGCTGCACCAGGTCCGTGGGAGTCTTACCCTCCTAAGTAAAAGAAAGACAGACATGGTCAGCCCACGAGCAGTGTCCTCCACCACACAAGGGAGAGAGCATCTTACTGTGGCACCACTGGTCCAGCTGATCAAGACCTCGCTGTAAATCTTGATAACCCACTTTACACCAGCACACCAATGCCTCAATCTCCTCAGAAGGCTTAGGAAGTTCGGCACGTCCCCCATCAACTCTCACCAACTTCCACAGATGCGCTTTAGGAAGCATTTCTTCGGGATGCATCCCAGCTCCATCCAAGACCGCGAGAAGTTGCAGGGAATTGTAGACGCAGCCCAGACCATCATACAAACCAACCTCCCTTCCATTGACTCCATCGGCAAGGCCACCAGCATAATCAAGGACGAGTCGTCGCCACCCTGGCCTCTTCCTCCTCCTCCTCCTCCTCCTCCTCTCACCCATCAGGCAAAAGGTACAGAAGTGTGAGAATGCACACCTCAGGGACAGTTTCACCCCAGCTGTTGTCAGGGATCTGAACCATCCTATCACAACTAGAGAGTGGTCCTGACCTCCCATCTACCTCATTGAAGACCCTCGGACTATCTTTGATTGGAATATATTGGCTTTATCGTGCACTAAACGTTATTCACGTGATTTCCTTTATCCTGTATCTGCCCACTGTGGACGGCTCGATTGTAATCATGTATAGTCTTTCGGCTGGCTGGTCAGCACGCAACAAAAGCTTCTCACGGTACAATAAACTGAAACTCAAGCCCTTTGAAGCTTTCGGTAATTCTCCAGACACAGTCGTGGGGCTCTGAGACGTCTCAGGAATACTCACGTTGTTTTTGGTCCTCAAGTCAGCCCCTTGCAAAATGAGCAGTTTGGTTATCTTGTAACGGCTCAGTCGTACAGCGTCGTGCAGGGCAGAGTCACCCTCCTGGAGGACAAAGGCGAGACAGTCACAACATTCCCACTCACATCACAGAGTGTAGACCAGAGAGCAGTACAGCACAGGAACAGGCCCTTCAGCCCACAACGTCCCCGTTGTGCCCGTTACCCAAATTAAACTCATCTCCTCCGCCTGCACATGATCCATATCCCCCCATTCCCTGCATATCCACCTGTATATCCAAATGACTCTTAAATGCCTCTATCGTATCCGCCTCCACCACCACCCCTTGGCAGTGCGTTCCAGGCACCCACCACCCTCCGTGTAAAATACCTGGCCCCACACATCCCCTTTAAACTTCTGCCCCGCTCACCTTAACGCTATGTCCTCTAGTCTTTGATATTTTCACCTTGGAAAAAAGGTTCTGACTATCTTCCCCATCTATGCCTCGCATAGTTTTATAAACTTCAATCAGGTCAATCATCACCCTCTCTCCCCCTACCCTCCCCCCCTCCCCTCCCCCCTCCCCCCCTCCCCTCCCCCCTCCCCTACCCCCTCCCCTACCCCCTCCCCTACCCCCTCCCCCCTCCCCCCTCCCCTACCCTACCCCCTCCCTCCTCCCCCCCTCCCTCCCTCCCTCCCCTCCCCCCTCCCTTCCCCCTCCCCCCTCCCTTCCCCCTCCCTCCCCATCCCCCTCCCCTCCCCCTCCCCCTCCCCTCCCCCTCCCCCCTCCCCTCCCCCTCCCCCCTCCCCTCCCCCTCCCCCCTCCCTCCCCCCTCCCTCCTCCCCTCCCCCCTCCCCCTCTCCATTCCCCCTCCCTCCCTCCTCCCCTCCCCCTCCCCCTCTCCATTCCCCTCCCTCCCTCCTCCCTCCCCTTCCCCTCCCCCCCTTTCCCTTCCCCTCCCCTCCCCTTCCCCTCCCTTCCCCTCCCCCCCTTTCCCTTCCCCTCCCCCTTCCCCTCCCCCCTTTCCCTCCCTCTTCCCCTCCCCTTCCCCCTCCCCCTTTGCCTTCCCCGCCTACTCCATACCCCTCAACCCCCCTCATCCTTCCTCCTCCCCCTTCCTCCCCCCTCTCTCCACCCCCCCTCCCTCCCTCCCCTCGCTAGGGGATAGATTTAAACTTTAAAATGTGAATAACTTGAAAAATATAACACCGATTTCAATGAAACTTCTTCCATTAGCACCAAAGGGACGAAGGTGAGTAAGGTGGGCCTATAATTGTCGCGCTATCGTGTACCGTTTTGGCTGTAGTTCAGGAACAAACAAACAAACAAATGAGAGAGTTTTAGTATATAGATATCAGGTCTCCCCTCAAGCTAAAAAGTCTTGTAAACATCACTATTGTATCTGCCTCTACCACCGCCCCCGGCAGTGCGTTCCAGTCACCCTGCTTAGTGCAGCGCTGGGGAAAATAGTTGACCTTACCCGGTCCCTGGTGTTGATGTCAATGCCACAGGCGATGAGATACTCCACGCACTCCACGTGTCCAGTCCCGGGTAGCGACATGTAGTGGAGTGCTGAGCAACTGTAACCCAACAAATTCCCCATTACATTGGAGCAGCCCATTAAACATCCCACAGATTACATCCTCACCGCCCCCCCGCTGCAATCCAGCAGTTCATTCACCCGCAGAATAAAAGACACAAAGCGCTGGAGTAACTCAGTGGGTCGGGCAGCATCTCTGGGGAACATGGATAGGGTGATGTTTCGGGGTTAGGAGACTGAAGAGGGTCCTGAGCTGAAATGTTCACCTATCCATGTTCTCCAGAGATGCTGCCCGACCAGCTGAGTCACTCCAGCACTTTGTGTCCTTTTCCAAATGAGGCACATCATCATTTAGTCCTTTCTAAGCCTCTTGCCATCTTCCTTCATCCCAACCCAGTATCGCAGATAGACACAAAGTGCCAGAGTAACTCAGTGGGTCGGGGCAGCATCTCTGGGGAACATGGATAGGTGACGTTTCAGGACGGCACATTTCTTCAGACTGATTGAGGTGGAGGGAGGCGGGGGTGGGGGGGGGGATGAAAGATGGGGGGGGGGGAGCAAGGACAAAGCCTGGTGAGCGATAGGTGGATACACATCAGCCGGGGAGAGTTTGATTGACAGATGGTTGGATAAAGGCCAGAGATGAAAAGACAAAAAAGTACGAGATAGGGATTGAAGAGGCAGGAATTCTGAAGCAGAGGCAGGAATGTCAGTTGAAGAGAATGGGGAAGGGGGAAAATGTGTGCAAATCCAGGTGGGGAAAAGGATGGGTGGGGGGGGGGGGGGGGGAGGGGGGGGGGGGAAGAAGTGAAGTGGAAACATAGAAACATAGAAACAGGAAAACAGGTGCAGGAGGAGGCCATTTGGCCCTTCGAGCCAGCACCGCCATTCGTTGTGATCATGGCTGATCATCCCACAATCAGTAGCCTGTGCCTGCCTTCTCCCCATACCCCTTGATCCCACTAGCCCCTAGAGCTCTATCTAACTCTCTTTTAAATTCATAGGGGAATGTTTGTAGGTTAGTTACCTAACATTGGAGAATTCAATGGATTGTGAGCTACCCAAGCGGAATATGAGGTGCTGTTCCTCCAATTTGCGCTGGGGCCTCACTCTGATGGTGGAGGAGGCCCAGGACAGAAAGGTCAGTGTGGGAGTGGGAAGGGGAGTTAAAATGGTTGGGCACTGGGAGATCCAGCAGGGCTGCCCATTGCACACTGTGCCCATTGATGAAGAGCACTCCGAATGGTCCCATTCTCCCCAAACTCCCTCCACTTTCCCCATATCCGTGAATCTCCTCCTTCACCCTGACAAGACCCACAAAATTCCCTGCGTTTGCAAGTCACACAGGAGCTTCTGGTTCCATTGACATCTTCCTCAGTCAGTTTAGCTTAGATTGGTTTGTTTTCATTTAGTTTAGATTAGTATAATTTAGTTTAGTTTAGTTTAGTTTAGTTAGTTAGTTATTATTTTTGTTATTACACACCTCTGTAAGATCACCCCTCAGCCTCCTGCGCTCCAAGGAATAGAGTCCTACCCTGCCCAACCTCTCCCTGTAGCTCAGTGCCTTGAGTCCTGGCAACATCCCACCTCCCTCCCCATGACCCTCACCTTGTCATGTACGTTGACCGAGGCCCCTTTATCACGCAGGAGTTTCAGCACCTCCAGCCGCCCCCCCTCGACAGGCCCAGTGGACAGATGTACAGTCAAGCTGCAAGGAGAGATGACAGAGGGAGGGGAGTCAGAGACCGCTCTGGCAGCGCTCGGTGGGCTAGCCCCCCGGAGTGGGAGGCTGCCCCCGACACAACTCTGGATGAGAAGCAAAATGCTGAAATAAAACAGAGCATGCTGGAACAACTCAGCAGGTCAAGCAGCATCTGTGGAGAGAGAGAGAGAAAGGTAACGTTTCAGTTCTGGACCACGCTTCTGACAATGGGTCTCAGACCAGAGACTTTAAATCTGTTTCTCTCTCCACAGATGCTGCCTAACCTGCTGAGTGTTTCCAGCATGTTCTGTTTTTATTTCAATATTGTGTGTGTGTGTGTGTGCGTGAGTCAGTGTGTTTCTCGCGTGTGTGTGTGTCATTGTGAGTGTGTGTGTGTCATTGTGAGTGTGTGTGCCCAGTGTGAGTATGTGTTACTGTGTGTGTGCGTCTGTGTGTCTGAGTGCTGTGTGTGTCAGTGTGAGCGTGTATCAGTGAGCACGTGTCAGTGAGTGTGTAAGTGTGTGTGTAAATGTGTGTGTGTGTGAGTATATGTGTATGTGAGTATATGTGCATGTCAGTGTGTGTCCGTCCGTGTGTGTGTGCACATGCGTGCTGTGTGTGTCAGTGTGTTTGCGTGTGTATGTCGGTGTGTGTGTGTACATTTGTGTATGTGTGTGTGTTAGTGGGTGTGTTTGCGTGTGCGTGTGCGTGTCAGTGTGTATGTGTGTGAGTCAGTCTGTATGCGTGTCAGTGTGTGTGAGTCAGTGTGTGTGCGCGTTTCAGTGTGTGTGTGTCTGCGTGTGCTTGTCAGTGTGTGCATGTGTGTGCATGTGCGTGTATGTGTGTGTTAGTGTGTGTGTGTCGGTGTATGTGTGTGTGTACATGTGCATGTACGTGTGTGTGTGTGTGTGTGTCAGTGTGTATGTGAGTCAGTGTGTGTGAGTCAGTGTGTGTGAGTCAGTGTGTATGTGTGTCAGTGTGTGTGTGAGTCAGTGTGTGTGAGTCAGTGTGTGTGTGAGTCAGTGTGTGTGTGTGTTAGTGTGTGTGTGAGTCAGTGTGTGTGAGTCAGTGTGTGTGAGTGTCAGTGTGTGTGTGTGTCAGTGTGTGTGTGAGTCAGTGTGTGTGAGTCAGTGTGTGTGAGTGTCAGTGTGTGTGTGTGTCAGTGTGTGTGTGAATCAGTGTGTGTGTGAGTCAGTGTGTGTGTGGGTCAGTGTGTGTGTGTGTCAGTGTGTGTGAGTGTCAGTGTGTGTCTGAGTGTCAGTGTGTGTGAGTGTCAGTCTGTGTGAGTGTCGGTGTGTGTGTATGCGTGCGTGTCAGTGTGTCTGCATGTGTGTATGTATGACTGTATGTGTGTGTGTGTGGAGCTGGATCACCATTGAGCATGTCTTCTGTTCTCACGCCTCCGTTAGACAGAGTCTAGGGTGGAAGTGTCCAAAGGAATCATAAGAGATGGTTTCTGCATTGAGCTTGTGATTTGGAATTCCCAGCCCAAAGGGGCAGAAACAGATTTAACAGGGCAGTTCCTCAGAGTGTGTGATGGGACAGTGTAGAGGGAGCTTCACTCTGTATCTAACCCGTGCTGTCCCTGCCCTGGGAGTGTGTGATGGGACAGTGTAGAGGGAGCTTCACTCTGTATCTAACCCGTGCTGTCCCTGCCCTGGGAGTGTGTGATGGGACAGTGTAGAGGATGGAAGTTGAGGAACAAAACACTCACCCTGTCCTTGAAGTCAACAGTGGCTCCTGCATCCAGCAGTTTGATGAGTATTTCTGTGTGACCCTCCAGAGCTGCCCTGTGCAGGGCGGTCCGCTTAAACTAAATGATAAATTAAACATTGAATGCACAGTCACATGGTATTGGTGCAAATCGCATTGCATACAACATCAAGAATTTATCCCGGCTCCCCAACCTACCTCCTTGTGGCCTTTGCACTTGTTTGAATCTGCACTTTCTCTGTAACTATAACTCTATATTTTGCTAACTAACTCTTTCAGTTAGTTTAGAGGAACAGCATGGAAACAGGCCACGCTGACCACCGGGAGAATGCTGACCACCCGGTCCACACTGACAACACTGACCACCCAGTCCACACTGACCACGCTGACCACCGGGACCACCCAGTCCACGCTGACATCCCGGTCCACACTGACAACACTGACCACCGTGCCCACACTGACCACCCGGTCCACGCTGACCACCGGGTCCACACTGACCACTGGGTCCACACTGACCACTGGGTCCACACTGACCACTGTGACCACGCTGAGACTGGGTCCACACTGACCACTGGGTCCACGCTGACCACCGGGTCCACGCTGACCACTGTGACCACCGGGTCCACGCTGACCACCGGGTCCACACTGACCACCGGTCCACACTGCCCACACTGACCACCCGGTCCAGGCTGACCACCCGGTCCAGGCTGACCACCGGGCCCACACTGACCACCCGGTCCAGGCTGACCACCGGGTCCACACTGACCACCGGGTCCACGCTGACCACCGGTCACCCGTTCACACGCGTTCTATGTTATCCCACGTTCTCGTCCTCGTCCACTCCCGACACGATTACAGACGGCCTATTAACCTACATACCCACACGTCTATGGAACGTGGGAGGAAACCGGAGCACCCGGAGGAAACCCATGCGGTCACAGGGAGAGCGTGCAAACTCCACACACAGGCAGCACCCGAGGTCAGGATGGAACCTGGGTCTCTGGCGCTGTGAGGCAGCGGCTCGACCCGCTGCACCACCGTGTATGGTCATAGAGTCACAGCTGGTCCCACCTGCCCGCGTATGGCCCACTTCTCTCTAAACCCATCCTATCCATGTACCAAACACAGACACAAAATGCTGGAGCAACTCAACGGGTCGGGCAGCGTCTTTGGAGAGAAGGAATGGGTGGTTTAGGGTCGAGACCCTTCAGAGCTCAGTCTGAAGAAGGATCTCGACCCAAAACGTCACCTATTCCTTTTCTCCAGAGATGCTGCCTGACCCGCTGAGTTGCTCCAGCATTTTGTTTATCTTCGGTGTAAACCAGCATCTGCAGTTGTTTCCTACACCATCCATGTACCTGTCCAAATGCATTTCAAATGTTGTCAACATTGAGTCGAGCAAAACACAAAACGCTCGTGGATGAAATAGAGGCAGGATGGGACAGGGCACAGGGTTAATGAGGATGGAGATCGATCGACCAAAACACCCCCTTACCTCCACCACCCCCACCTCCACCCCCCCCCACCTCCACCCCCCGCCACCTCCACCCCCGCCACCTCCACCCCCCTACTTCCAGCCCCCCGCCACCTCCACCCCCCCACCTCCACTCCCCCCACTTCCACCCCCTCACCCCCCCATCCCCCCCACTTCCACCCCCTCCACTTCCATCCCCTCCACCTCCACCCCCCTACCTCCACCCCCCCTACCTCCACCCCCCTACCTCCACCCCCCTACCTCCACCCCCCTACCTCCACCCCCCCACTTCCACCCCCTCCACCCCCCCACCCCCCCACTTCCACCCCCCCACTTCCACCCCCCCACTTCCACCCCCTTCACTTCCACCCCCTCCACTTCCATCCCCTCCACCTTCACCCCCCCACCCCCACCCCCTCCACCCTCCCACCCCCCCCACCCCCCCCACTTCCACCCCCTCCACTTCCACCCCCCCACCTCCACCCCCTCCACCCTCCCACCCCCTCACCCCCTCCACTTCCACCCCCTCCACTTCCATCCCCTCCACCTCCACCCCCACACATCCACCCCCCACCTCCACCCCCCCCCACCTCCACCCCCCCCACCCCCCCTACCTCCACCCTCCCCATTTCCACCCCCTCCATTTCCCCCTTCCCCTCCCACCTCATCACAAGCATCAGCATCTCCACCGTCTGCCAAGAACTTCTCGACGGTTCTGATCTTTCCTCGAACCGCGGCAAGAAGAAACACTGGCACCTCGACCGGCCCCGGCTGGAGACACAGACCACAGATGCATTGAGGACTCGAGGGCCTGAGCCACTGGGAGCTTGAGCAAGCTAGGACTTTATTCCTTGGAGCGCAGGAGGATGAGGGGTGATCTTACACTTTGGTTCACTTTTCTTTAGACTTACAGCACAGAAAAATGGCCCTTCGGCAAGAAAGAGATTAGTTTCTTCAAGAACAGGAAGGCAGATTATTATCTGAATGGTGTTAGATTAGGAATAGGGAAGGTGCAATAAGACCTGGGTGTGCTTGTACATCAGTCACTGAAAGTAAGCATGCAGGTACAGCAGGCAGTGAAGAAAGCTAATGGCATGTTGGCCTTCATTGTGAGAGGATTTGAGTTTAGGAGCAAGGAGGTCCTATTGCAGTTGTGCAGGGCCCTGGTGAGACCGCACCTGGAGTATTGTGTGCAATTCTGGTCCAATTTGCGGAAGGACATTATTGCTATCGAGGGAGTGCAGCATAGGTTCACCATGTTAAATCCCAGGATGGTGGGACTGACATATGATGAAAGAATGGATCGACTGGGCTATGATAGAGGATCTTATAGAAACATATAACATTTTTAAAGGATTGGACAGGAAAAATGTTCCCGATGTTGGGGAATCCAGAACCAGGGGCCACAGTTTAAGAATAAGGAGTAGGCCATTTAGGACTGAGATGATGAAAAACTCTTTCACCCAGAGTTGTGAATCTGTGGAATTCTCTGCCGCAGAAGGCAGTGGAGGCCCATTCACTGAATGTTTTCAAGAGAGAGTTAGATTTAGCTCTTAGGGCTAAAGGAATCAAGGGATATGGCGGAAAAGCAGGAACAGGGTACTGATTTTGGATGATCAGCCATGATCATATTGAATGGCGGTGCTGGCTCGAAGGGCCGAATGGCCTACTCCTGCACCTATTTTCTATATTTTCTATGTTTCTATGTTTAGTTTTGTTTCGTTTTTTGTCACGTGTAACGTGTAGGTACGGTGAGAAGCGTTTTTGTTGCGTGCTAACCAGTCAGCGGAAAGACTACTCATGATTACAATCAAGCCCATCTGTAACGTCCTCTGTAAGACCCTGTTGTGGCTAGCACAATGAATATACGCCCGACATCTTGTAAGAAGATTTTATTACTGATCCTTCACCAGGAAACTTCTAGAAGGTCCCCTGACCTCAGTCACAAGGCACAAAGCCCATTGGCCCTAGAAGGTCCCCTGACCTCAGTCACAAGGCACAAAGCCCATTGGCCAGCTTCTGCTCTTGGCCACAAGGGGGCACTGGCATTTACATTACATATACATCACACCATCCACAGTGTACAGATGATACAGGATAATGGGAATAACATTCAGTACAAGATAGTCCAGTAAAGTCCGATTAAAGATAGCCCAAGGGTAAGTGGGAGGTCAGGACCTCTCTCTAGTTGGTGATAGGACGGTTCAGTTGCCTGATAACAGCTGGGAAAAAAAACCGTCCCTGAATCTGGAGGTGTGCGTTTTCACACTTCTGCACTTCTCTCCTGAGGGGAGAGGGGAGGTCAGTATGGGAATGGGAAGGGGAGTTGAGATAGTTAGCAAGCGGGAGATCCAGCAGGCTGCGGAGATTTATCTCGCGACGTACTTACAATTTCCTCGTCCTCTTTCTCCAGCTCAGGAGCTGGAACCTTCTTCCTCTCTTTCCTTTTCTTTCGAAGTTCTATCAGGTTTTGCATTCCGCCCAGACTGATGATTTCCTGGCGGAGATCCCGGGAAGTTCTCCTCACTCTCTCTTCACCCTGAGCGGTTCAGACAGCAACAGAAAGTTACTGGGACCAAGGACATTGACAGTGTTCCTTGTTTGTGCCTGGGGATGAGCAGGGTGGTGGTGGTGGGAGAGCGGAGGGAGGCTCTTTACAGGATGGATGGAGCGTGTCAGGGGCAGGGGGAGAGAGAGATAGGTTGGGTGAGCAACAAGAGAGAGGCAGAGCAGAGGGGGGGGGGGGGGAGACATGGAGCGAGAAACAGGGGGGGGGAGAAGAGGGCAGGCAATGAAAGAAGGGGGAGAGGGAGGTAAAGAGAGCGAGAGAGAGAGAATGAGACAAGTGGAAAGAGAGAGATGAGCTGTATCTCTCCCACACATTCTGACTCTCTCTCTCTCTTACTCACGCACACGTCCTCTCCCTCTGATGCTCAGACGTGTCTTTTTTTGTTTTTAGAGACACAGTATGGAAACAGGCCCTTCGGCCCAGCGAGTCCATGCCGACCATCATTCACCCATTCACACTAGTCCTATCTTATCCCAGTTTCGTATCCTACACACTGTGGGCAATCTTACAGAAGCCAATTAACCTGCAAACCTGCATGTCTTTGTGATGTGGGAGGAAACCGGAGCACCCGGAGAAAACCCACGCGGTCACAGGGAGAACGTGGAAACTCCACATGCAGACAGCACCCAAGGTCAGGATGGAACCCGGGTTTCTGGCAGCATGGAGCAGCGGCTCTATCCGCTGTGCCAGGTGTAGTGAGGCGCCCGGCGGGACGAGCGTAGGTGGGGCATCTTGGGCGTGCTGGGCCGAAGGGCCTGCTTGCGTGCTGTACTGCCCTGTGACTATGACATTGGGCTGTGGGGGGGGGGGGTTTGAGGTGCCCGTTCAACGTGGGAGGTGCCAACACAACAGGCGCCACAGTACTGGCCAAGGTCAATGAATAAATCTCCACGCTTTACTGCAGCTGCTGCACAAAGCTCACACCGCCACGGACGCCACAGAACCCTGGTCGGGGAGCAGGGGATGCCACCGTGCAATCTGCTTGCAGTTGCCAAGGTTACCCATTGATCTGCCCTGACATTGAGAGCGTGAAGGTGACTGAGGTAATGCTGAGCCCACAACACTTGGCACAGGTCCACAGGATGGTGCGACAGTGATCCACCCTTACATCAGGCATGGTCAGCTGACTCCTCCCTGGTCACACAGCGGATCATGACCCTCACTATGGCACGCCCTTCCTCTTAGACCCACACAGCGCACAAACAGGCCCTTCAGCCCAACTTGGCCAGTACTGTGGCACCTGTTGTGTTGGCACCTCTCACGTTGAACGGGCACCTCATACCCCACCCCCCACAGACCAACATGCCCCATCCATGCTAGTCCCATTTGCCCGCTTTTGGCCCATCTCCCTCTCACACCTACGGCGGACACAAAATGCCGGAGTAACTCAGCGGGCCAGGCAGCATCTCTGGAGAAAAGGAATCGATTGCGTTTCAGGTCGGAACCCCTCTTCAGACGGCAAGTCTTCAGTCTGAAGAAGGGTTGTGACCTGAGACGTCACCTATTCCTTTCCTCCAGAGATGCTGCCTGACCCGCTGAGTTACTCCAACATATTGCGTCTTTTTTCCCCCCCACTGTCTTGAGCTTGCTCTGGGATTCTCGTTTCCCAGAGACTGCCTCGGGTCAGTCGTTACCTTCACTGCCAGAACTCTGCCGCCTTTCGCTTCCTCGCGGTATTTCTCTTTCTCCAGGTCAGCCGCTTCCATTTCGGTGATGGCCATCTTGCATTCACGGGACCTCTGCTGGGAAGAGAGGGAGAAGCAGCATTTTACTAAGGAGTCTCCATATCTGAATCCTCTCTCTCTCTCTCTCTCTCTCTCTCTCTCTCTCTCTCTCACACACACACACACACACACACACACACACACACACACACACACACACACACACACACACACACACACACACACACACACACACACACAAACACACACACACACACACAGTTACACAGCAAGGAAACACAGCTGACACGAGTGTATAAAAGTATTAGAAATGTAGAAAGTAAATTCTACTGAAAGTAGAAAGTAAATTAGTCTGAAGAAGGGTCCCGTCCCGAAACGTCGCTCATCTTTTTTCTCCAGAGATGCTGCCTGACCCTTTGAGTTACTCCAGCACTTTGTGTCTATCTTTGGTATAAACCAGCATCTGCACTTCTTTGTTTCTGGAAAGTAAATAGTTTACATTTATATATAGATGTTTAGATACAGTTTGAATAGTGGGCAAATGGGACTAGCATGGATGGGGTTTAGTTTAGTTTTTTGTCACGTGTAGCAAGGCACAATTAAAAGCTTTTTTGTTGCATGCTATCCAGTCAGCGAAAAGACTGTACATGATTACAATCAAGCAGTCCACAGTGTGCAGTAGAGGATAAAGGGAATTGTGTATAGTGCAAGATAAAGTCTGATTACAGATAGTTTGAAGGTTTTCAATGAGGTAGATGGTAGCTCAGGACCACTCTCTAGTTGGTGATAAGATGATTCGGTTGCCTGATAACAGCTGGGAAGAAACCGTCCCTGAATCTGGAGGTGTGCGTTTTCACACTTCTGTACCTCTTGCCTGATGGGAGAGGGGAGAAGAGGGAGTGACCGGGGTTAGACTGGTCCTTGATTTTGCTGGTGTCTTTGCCGAGGCAGCATGAGGTGTAGATGGAGTCAATGGAATGGAGGTTGCTTTGCGTGGTGGTCTGGACTGCGCCGATGTCTTTTTTCCGAGACCTGCCTTTGATCTGATTCCTGCTATTGATTATTATTGGTTATTACTGTCACATATCTTTTCCCCAGGGTGGAGATGTAAAAGACTATAGGTAAAGGTATAGCTTCAAGGTGAAACATGGACAGGCGATGTTTCGGGTTGGGACCCTTCTTCACATCCTTCTTCGGGACTCGACCTGAAACTCATCGCCTAGCCACGTTCTCCAGAGATGCTGCCTCTCCCGTTGAGTTCACTCCAGCACTTTGCATCTTTATTTGTAAACCAGCACCTGCAGTTCCTTGCAGAAACAAAGAACTGCAGATGTGGTTTACACCAAAGTTTGGAAACAGGCCCTTCGGCCCAACTCATCCGTGCCGACCAAGATGCCCCATCTACACTAGACCCTCATGCCAGTGTTTGGCCCCCTATCCCTCCTCTCCATGTACCTGTCCAAGTGTATTTTTAAATGTTGTTATAGTACCTGCCTCAACAGTGCAGTTAAATTTGTATCATGGTTGGCAGTGACATCACGGGCCGAAGGGCCTGTTACTGTTCTGCACTGTTCCATGTTCTATGTTGCATTCTTATCCATGCTCTGGGCCAGTCAAACAGATTAACGGGCATCTAACACAAGCAGATGGCTCCAATGCTTGGCTCACAAAAGGCTAGTATTTTAAAAATATTTTTTATATTATAGTTTAGTTTAATTTAGTTTATTGTCACGATTACCGACGTGCAGTGAAAAGCTTTTTATTGCGTGCTATCCAGTCAGCGGAAAGACTATGCATGATTACAATCGAGCCGTCTGCAGTGTACAGATACGGCGTAAAGGGAATAACATTCAGCGCAAGATAGAGCCCAGTAAAGTCCAATTAAAGATAGTCCAAGGGTCTCTAATGGGCCAGATCTCTGGTAGCCTGATAACAGCTGGGAAGAAACTGTCCCTGAATCTGGAGGTGTGTGTTTTCCTACTTCTGTACCGCTTGCCTGATGGAAAAGGGGAGAGGAAGGACTGACCGGGTGAAATTGGTCCTTGATTATGCTGGTGGCTCATGGTATATTTTATAGGATTTTTCAAATAGTTCCCAGTCATTCCTTCTTCCCCCTGCTCCCATCAAGCAGGAGGTATCGCACATAGAACAGTACAGCACAGAAACAGGCCCTTTGGCCCACAATGTCTGTGCTGAACATGATCTCAAGACCAACTCTTAAGATGTGTGCATAAATTCATATTCCTCCATTCCCTGTCCAAATGTGTCTGATCAAATCTGCCTCCACCACCACCTCTGGCAGATCTGTGCCAGATGCTCGAAAGCGCGCACCACCAGACTCAGGAACAGCTCTTCCCGTCTGTTATCAGGCTTCTGAACAGTCCTTCCATTAGTTAGAGTACTGTCCGATTCACCTCTACCCCATTGCGGACATTGGACTTTGTCTCTGGAACTGATGCGCTACAATGCTGAGAACTATATTCTGCACTTTGTATCTTCCCCTTTGCTCTACCTGTTGTACTTGAGTTTGACTTGATTGTATTTATGTACGGTATTATCCGATCTGATTGGATAGCATGCAAAACAAAGCTTTTCACTGTACCACTGTACACGTGACAATAATAAACATGAACCTTAAATCGCCAGTAATTTGCCTGAACATTCCCCTGCCTTCTCCAAGTGGGGGAAGGTGTGGGAGCAGGAACGGTCGTGGTCTTTTACATCAGCAACACCGAGTGTAGATTATTGCCTGATTCGCTGAACACTAATGGGTTAACTTGGAACTGGTGTGAACGGGTGATTGATGGACGGCGTGGACTCATTGGGCCGAAGGGCCCGTTTCCACGCTGTATCTTTCAATCCAATTCAATCCCATTAACCTAGGAACCCGCACCTCTTTGGGATGTGGGAGGGTACCAGAGCACCCAGAAGAGACCCCGTGGTCACAGGGAGAACATGCGAACTCCACACAGACAGCGCCTGAGGTCAGGATCGAACCGGCGCTCCTGCTGATTTCTCCCAACACCCAGTAGCTGTTGCAGCTTGGAGCGAGAAAGGATTCCTCATAGAACTGTGCCGCGTGGAAACAGGCCATTCGGCCCATCTAGTCCATGGCGACCAAGTTGGCATTCTTAGCGAGTCCCTATTTGCATGCACTTGCCCCGCGTCCCTTCCAATATCTTTCCGAATTACTTTAAAAAGTCATAATTACATCGGTTTCTCTAGCTCCTATCGACTCCTTTAAGTCCAGGCTCAAAACCTGTTTCTACTCCCGAGCGTTTGAGGCCCTCTGAGGGGGTGCTGTGAACTGTTTATGTATGCGCTGTTATGTTTGTGTGCCACTGTATGTTCGTTTCATATCATATCATATCATATATATACAGCCGGAAACAGGCCTTTTCGGCCCTCCAAGTCCGTGCCGCCCAGTGATCCCCGTACATTAACACTATCCTACACCCACTAGGGACAATTTTTACATTTACCCAGTCAATTAACCTACATACCTGTACGTCTTTGGAGTGTGGGAGGAAACCGAAGATCTCGGAGAAAACCCACGCAGGTCACGGGGAGAACGTACAAACTCCTTACAGTGCAGCACCCGTAGTCAGGATCGAACCTGAGTCTCCGGCGCTGCATTCGCTGTAAAGCAGCAACTCTACCGCTGCGCCACCGTAGTACCTGAACTGATGTACAGCACTTTGGTCAACGTGAGTTGTTTTTAAATGTGCTATACAAATAAAATTGACTTGACTTGACTTGATCAAAGACAGGGGAATAAGGGTCAACACAGTCAACACAGGGAGAACGTGCAAACTCCACCACCGGCAGCAGTGGAGGTCGGGATCGAACCCTCGGGTTAGTCTCGGCGATTTACCTGCTCTGCCCGCTCCAGGCTCTCCTTCAGTTCCACCTGGTCGATCAACAAGCTGATCTCCACGTTCCCTTCCATGCTTCTCCCCCCCCCCTCTGTCCCTCCCTCCTACCCTTGGTCGACGAGTTGCAACCGGGCAGGAACCAAGTCCTCCTTTATAGCTGTGGGGAGAGGAAGGGCAGGGCTGGGGGGAGGGAGGGGCAGGGCAGGGAGGGAGGAAAGGATGGGAGGGAGGGAGGGGCAGGGAGGGAGGAAGGGATGGGAGGGAGGGAGGTAGCGAAGGAGCAGGGGAGGGATGGGAGGGACAGAGGGAGGAGAGCATGAGGGAGGTAGGAGGGGGACACGGTGCTCGACAAATGGGCTCTAAGAGTCAACTGTGCCCGGGAGATGGGGAGGGAGGGAGGGGGTGGAGTGACTTTGGGCTCAGGCACCAGTAACAGTTGGGATGGGGAGGGGAGGGACGGCTTTAGCAGCTCGGCAATGACGGTCAGGGAATGCTCGGACTTTTGAGGTCATTTGTCAAGCATGCTGCCATGGAGGGGTAGCGTGGGGAGGTACTGGAAGGACATATACACGCGCACAAACACAATGAGTCATTGTAAATCACAGAAGATGCCCGGAGTGGGAGATGACACAAGGGCAGTGGCATGCGGGAATGCAAAGGATTGGTGCCCAGTTATCGGAGAGGGAGGGGGAATGCGGAGATTATACATTAATTTCCACGAATCACAGCACGTGAAGTGGTCAGCTCTGATCCTTTGGCAGCAGCCCGCCTGTCCAGCCTGGAAAATAATACACATAGACCATAGGCCATAGAACAGTACAGCACAGGCCCTTCGGCCCACAATGTCCGTGCAAGAACATGATGCCAAGACCAACTCTTATCTAATAACAAGTGACTTCAGATGCTGGTTTATACCAAAGAAACAATGGTGCAGTGGTAGAGTTGGGTTCGATCCTGACTACGGGTGCTGTCTGTACGGATTTTGTATGTTCTGTCGGTGACCGCGTGGGTTTTCACCGGGTGCTCCAGTTTTCTCCCACACACCAAAGAGGTGCAGGTTTGTAGGTTAATTGGCTTTGGTAAAATTGTAAAAATTGTATATTATTCCTAGTGTGTATGATAGTACTAGTGTACAGGGTGATCGCTGATTGGCCTGGACTCGGTGTGCCAAAGGACCTGTTTCCACCTTGTATCTCTAAAGTAAAGTAAGGTGCTGGAGTAACTCAACGGGTCGGGCAGCATCTCTGGGGAACATGGAGACAAATCTCCTCTGGTTGACAAATCGGCTCATGACTCTTCTTCAGATTCCTCTTATCTACTTTATCTAACCACGTAGGTATTTATTTCACAAAATGCTGGAGTAACTCAGCAGGTCAGGCAGCATCTCAGGAGAGAAGGAATGGGTGACGTTTCGGGTCGAGACCCTTCTTCAGTCTGAAGAAGGTGCTGCCTGACCTGCTGAGTTACTCCAGCATTTTGTGAAATAAATACCTTCGATTTGTACCAGCATCTGCAGTTATTTTCTTACATTATCTAACCACGTGCTTATCCAAAAGCCTCTTAAATGCCACTATCGTATCTGCCTCTACCGCCATCCCTGGCAGCGCGTTCCAGGCACCCACCACCCTCAATGTAAAAAAAACTTTCCCCACACATCTCCCTTAAGCTTTGCCCCTTTAACAAAGCTATGCTCTCTAGTAGTTAGTTTTTGATTAGTTTAATTTATTATTGTTACGTGTACCGAGGTACAGTGAAAAGCTTTTATTTCTATGCCATCACAGTGCCCAGATAATGGATAAAGGGTACAGCATTTAGTGCAAGATAATGGTTCGGTAAAGTATGATTAAAGATAGGTCAAAGGTCTCCATCCTGGGAAAAAGGTTCTGCCTTCCCTACCTATGCCTCTCCTAATCTTGTAAACTACTATCAGGTCTCCCTGCAACCTCCGGCGTTCCAGAAAAAGCAATGCAAGTCTGTTCAACCTCTCCTTAAGGCTCATACCCACCAATCCAGGCATCATTCTGGTAAACCTCCCCTGTAGTTCTGAAACCTCCATATTCTTCCTGTAATGGGGTGACCAGAACTGCACGTAATACTCCAAATGTGGTCTAACCAAATAAAGCTGCATCAAGACTTCCTGAATCCTTAATCTTTTCAGGAGATGCAGGAAAAATGCAACTCAAGCCAGGAACCAGCAGGTCAAATAGCATGGATTGAAGGGTTGAGGGGAAAGGTTTAATAGGGTCCTGAGGAGCAACTTTTTTTTTCACGTAAAGGGTGGTGGGTATAAGGAACGAGTTGCCAGAGAAGGTAGTTGAGGTTCAATGGTGCTTTTATTGTCACATGTGCAAAGTGCAAACACCCAGTGAAATTATTTTCTTACAGACAGTCCAGTAAAGTATTACCATACTCAAGTACAACCCCAATTAGCAAATTGTACAGAAATTGTCTACTGATCCTGCATTTCCAGAGTCCAGTCCATGCTCTGTCTATTATGAACGGTACCTGTTCCAGGCAAGTGCCTATGACTCTATGTATAGTATGATTTAAACATTAAATTATAATGTTTTATTGTTTAAATTATGTTTTATGTTTTATTCTTAATTGTTTATCTTGCTTCGTGTTGTTACTTGCGAGCAAAGCATCAAGGCAAATTCCTTGTATGTATACATACTTGCCTAATAAAATTTATCCAATCAATTTGACTGGATAACAGAAAAACAAAAGCAGTCCACCGCATATCTCGGTACACGTGACAATAATAAACCAATACTAATGATTTTTGAAACACCACACCGCAAATGCCATCAGCAAACTCCAAACAGACTGGAGTTAGTTAGTCCCATATCTGTGGGCAAATAGGACTAACTTAGATGGGACACCTTGGTCGGCATGGATGAGTTGGGCCAAGGGGCCTGTTTCCGCTGTGTATGACTCTAATACATCAATAACAACGATTAAAAAAACATCATTTTGTACAACCCATCGGTTGAGGGATCAATATTGGGCAGGACATGCAGGCAATGGTGTTTCCTTGGAGCAAGTTCTATTGACCTTGGGTTCCAATGACTAGTTGAACTTGGAGATGCAGGTAGGTCCTCCCGGCCGACAGGGGGCGCCGGGGCAGGAAGGGGCGCGCCGCTCTTTCCCTCCCCGCACTCTCTTTGACGCTCGGCCTCCAAGATGGCGGCGCCCAGGGCTTCGCGGAACGGCCTTGCGCAGGGTGCGGGACGCATTAAGCTCATTTTCCTCTTTCTATTTAAAAATAGCAAAGGGGGGGAAACCAGCAACCGGTTAGATGCAACTTTGGGCTGGAGCAGCTGCGTTTAGAGAGGTGCACTTAAGCGTTGTTGATGCAATGGGAGCTTGGTTCCGGGCCCCGGGAGGACCAGGAACAGGGAGGGCCAGAAACAGCAACAGGGATCTGCAGCTGAAAACAACCTTTTGCAACGAATTACACCCATAAAGACCGAGTTTGCACCTTTAATGCAACATTTGTCGTTAAGTGCATTCTCTTCCTGCTTCTTCTCGTCCATATTTATTCTTATTTTCATCTTGCGCTGGTGATTTCGTTGCAAAGGTTGTGTCTGCCGTATTCACAGCAGAAGAGGGGCCGAAGGGCCTGTTCCTGTGCTGTGTTGCCCGACGTTCTTGTTGATTTTGCAAGGGTTGTGTTTGTGGGTTTTGGAAAGAAACGTATTTTTTTCTACTTTCTCTAAACTTTGCTCAGTTTCTGTTAGATTGTAGAATATATTCAATACAGTACAGTACAGAAACAGTCAAGAAACAGACTCCTTGGCCTGACTTGCTCATGCCGATCAAGATGCCCCATCTACATTAAACCTTTCCTATTCATGTACCTGTCCAAATATCTAAATGTTGTTATGGTACCTGCCTCAACTACCTCCTCTGGCAGCTTGTTCCATATCCTCACCACCCTCTGTGTGAAAATGGTGACCCTCGGGTTCTTATTAAATCTCTTCCCTCTCATCTTAAAACGATGTCCTCAGATTCTTGATTCCCCTGCTCTGGGTAAAAGACTGTGCACTCACCCTATCTGCCTCATGATTTTATACACCTCTATAAGATAATTTATTACACCCTTTCGGCCCGCAATGTAATTCCCGCTCTCATCTTTGACCCAACGCTTCGAAGGACGCACAACAAAACTAGAGGAACTGCAGCTAACCTTTGATAGGAGACTTCTCAGCCCTTAGGAACCAGCACCAAATGCAGCAACTTTGGATAAGGACCTTTCTGTGTGTATTCTTCCTTCCTCTGGACACACCTTTCATTCCTTACCTCTTTATTCTCTCATATCTTTTACGCCATCATAGACCTTTGCTCTCCTGCCCTCTATGCTTCCCCCCCCTAACTTTTATTGTTATTTGGATTAGTAAAGAAGGCGTACGGTATCCATGCCTTCATTGGTCAGATATTGAGTATATGAGTCGGGAAGTCATGGTGTAGCTATATAAGACTTTGGTCAGGCCGCATTTGGAGTATTGCGTGCAGTTCTGGTCGCCCCATTACAGGAAGGATGTGGAGGCTTTGGAGAGGGTGCAGAGGAGGTTCACCAGAATGATGCCTGCATTAGGGGGTATTAACTACAGTGAGAGATTGGACAGACTTGGATTGTTTTCCTAGGATTGCTGGAGGTTGCAGAGAGATCTGATAGAAGTATATAAAATTATGAGGGGCCTCAATAGGGTAGACGGAACATTTTTTCCATGCCCTCTAAATAATGAAGGGCATGTATTTAAGGTGAGAGGGGCAAGTTTTTTTTATACGGAGGGTAGTGAGTTCCTGTAACATGTTACTGGGGTGATGATGAAGGCAGATACGATTGTAGCATTTAAGAGACTTTTGGATAGGCACATGGATATGCAAGAAATGGAAGGATATGGATCACCTGCAGGTAGATAAGAGTTTGGCTTGGCATCATGTTCAGCACAGGGATTGTAGGCTGTAGGGCTGTCCTGTGCTGTAAACTATTCTATGTTTAAAATTCTACAATTTTTTTTCTTATTTTAAGGTAACATCGCTGTTTAGTAACAGGTTGGATAACCTGTATTTTTTCCCCTACAGTGTAGGAGGCTGAGGGCTGACCTTATAGAGATGTTTAAAATCATGAGGGGCATGGATAAGGTGAAAGGCCAAAGATTCCCCAGGGCAGGTTTAGTCTAAAACTAGAGGGCATGGGTTTAAAGTGAGAGGGGAAAGATTTCAGAGGATCCTGAAGGGCAACTTTTCCCACACAGAAGGTGGTGGGTGTAGGGAAGAAGCTGCCAGAGGAGGTAATTGAGGTCATTTGAACAGATGAGAATATTCATTGTGGGTAAGAAACATTTAGAGGGAAATGGGCCAAAAGCAGGCAGGTGGGACGAGCTCAGATAGAAGCAGATATTGCCTGACCCTCTGGGTTACTCCAGCACTTTGTGCCTTTTTGTTTAGGCAGCAGATCGCTCAGTAGCTCACTGAATGAGTTGGGCTGAGGGGCCTATTTCTGTAACTCCATGACCATGTTATTTCTGTTTCTCTGCAGATGCTGCCTGACCTGTTGAGTGTTCTCCTGCTCAATCATCTGCAGTTGTTTGCTTTGGCCTGGGAGGTGGTGGGTGAGAGGTGGGATCGGTGCGTTAGACCGTGGCGAGACGCAGGACCATCGCGAGGAGATGGAGGTTGCCGAGCGCCCGTTGGCCGGGGCGGGCGAGCTGAGGGGCGGCGGTGAGAGGGCAGAGGCCACGCTCCCCCCTGGTGCCAGCGACTCCCCCTCAGACTCCCTCTTGGAGGGTCACGGGGTCACCATGCGGGCACAGACCAACTCTTTGCCACAAGGACTCCTGGCTCCCGATTCTGAGACGACCAGCGACCACGGTGACTCTACCCCTCTGCCAGGTGCTTTGGACGGATTGGCTGCCGGCGACAGTCAGCTGACAGGAGCTCCCGTGCCCTCCGACCCTCGTAGTCTGGACTCGACGAGAGGTAAAGATGCACCGTGCGGTCACAGTGAGGCTTAGATCGCGGAAACAGGCCCTTCGGCCCACATTGTCCCTGCAGTCCAGGTTGTCATAGTGGGAGGTAGAAACAAGGAACTACAGATACTGGTTTACAAGAGAGGCCACAAAGTGACGCAGTGAGGGGGGAAAGATTTAATTGGAACCCAAGAGGCAATTTTTCACTCAGAGGGCGGCACAGTGGTGCAGCAGTAGAGTTGCTGCCTCACAGACCTGGGTTTGATCCTGACTACGGGTATCGTCTACAGAGTTTGTACATTCTTCCTGTGACTACGCAGGTTTCCTCCGGGTGCTCCAGCTTCCTCCCACGTTTAGATTTTTTTTAGATTTAGAGATACAGCGCAGAAACAGGCCCTTCGGCCCACCGATCCCTGCACAATAACACTATCCTACACATAATGGTCGATTTACGATTTTCCTGAAGCCAATTAACCTACAAACCCGCACGTCTTTGGAATGTGGGAGGAAACCGGAGCACCCGGAGAAAACCCACGTGGTCACAGGGAGAACGTACAAACTCCGTACACATAGCGCCCATAGTTGGGACCGAGCCCGGGTGTCTGGCGCTGTGAGGCAGCAATGCTACCGCCGTGCCGCCAGTCTATGATGGTGTTGGTGTTACAGGACGTTACCACTGGGTTGGGACTCGTGTCCCCGGCGTTGGGTTACAGAGACTGCCTGGGTTTACTGATGGGGTCTGCTCCCCTCTCGCTCCCGCAGAGAGCTGGGATCTCCTGGAGACGGCGCAGGTCCTGAGCGAGATCGCCGGCCCCCTCCTGCCGGTCAGCGTCGCATCGGAAGCGGAGTGCCCGCCCGATCCCTTGGCCGCGGTGTCCGACCCGCACCTCCTGGTCCTGTCAACGGCACAGACGGAGAACCCCGAGCTTCAGGTGACCGAGGAGGTGATTCTGGAACTCCCCAATGGCATCAAAATGTACGGCAAGGACCTGTCCGGCCTCACGGAGCTCCTGCATCCAACACAGGTACTGGAACATAAACTGCAACCGGCAGCGGGGGGCAGTGGGGTTTAATGCAGAGACGTGTGAGGTGCTCCACTTTGGGTCGTTTAACGAGGGCAGGACCTACACAGTGAATGGGGAGTGTTGTACAGCGGGGAGATCCAGGAGTGCTGGTAAATAGTACTCTGTAAGTGGTGTCACTGGTAGACAGGGAGTGTTGTAGAACAGAGGGATCTCGGAGTGCTGGTAAATAGTTCACTGAAAGTGGTGTCACAGGTAGATAGGGGGTGTTGTGGAGCAGAAGGATCGAGGAGTGCTGGTAAATAGTTCACTGAAAGTGGCATTACAGGTAGACAGGGAGTGTTGTAGAGCAGAGGGATCTAGGAGTGCTGGTAAATAGTTCTCTGAAAGTGGTGTCACAGGTAGATAGGGAGTGTTGTGGAGCAGAAGGATCGAGGAGTGCCGGCACATAGTCCCCGGAAAGTGATATCACTGGTAGACAGAGTGGTCAAGAAGGCATGAACCGGCACAGACCTACTTGCACTCTATACTGTTTTAAAACTGTTTCTAATTTTGTTTCACTGAGTTGTATAAATTTATACTGATTAGCTAATTAATTGATTGCATCGTATGGTAGGCGCATTCCCAATCTCGTTGTACCCCTGTACAATGACAATAAAGATATATTGTATTGTATTCGGCACATTGGCCTTCATCAGTCAGAATATTGAGTATTTAGTATAGAAGTTGGGAGGTCATGTTACTGTCGAGGCATTAACAAAGCCACATTTAAAGTATTGTGTTCAGTTTTAGTCACTCTGTTATAGGAAAGTTGTTGTCAAGTTGGAAAGGGTGCCGAGAAGATTTATGAGGCTATTGCCAGGGCCTGAGCTATAGGGAGATATTGAGCAGGCTAGTACTTTATTCCTTGAAGCGCAGGAGGATGAGGGGTGATCTTATAGAGGTGTATGAGATCATGAGAGGCATAGATAGGGTGAATGCTCAGTCTTTTACGCAGAGTAGGGGAATCAAGAACCAGAGGATCTTAGGTTTAAGGTGAGGGGGGGAAAGATTTAATAGGGACCTGAGGGGCAACATGCATGTATGGAACGAGCTGCCAAAGGAGGTAGTCGTGGCAACTACCATCACGTTTAAGAAACATTTGGACAGATCCATGGATAGGATAGGTTTAGCGAGATATGGACCAAATGCGGGCAGGTGGAACTGGCGTAGATGGGGCATGTCGGTCAGTGTGGGCAAGTTGGGCTGAAGGGTCTGTTTCCACGCTGCATGACTCTATGACTCTATTAGTCTAACTTGGTTTCATGTTCTGCTAATCCAGCTATCCTTGGGTCTGTACCATAATCACAAGAATCATCTTAAATCAACAGGGCAGCACGGTGGCGCAGCAGTAGAGTTGCTGCCTTACAGCACTTTCAGCGCCAGAGACACGGGTTCGATCCCGACTATGGGTGCTGACTGTACGGAGTTTGTATTTTCTCCCCGTGACCTGCGTGGGTTTTCTCAAAGTTCTTCGGTGCCCTCCCGCACTCTAAAGACGTACAGGTTTATAGGTTAATTGGCTCGGTATAAATGTAAATTGTCCCTAGTGTGTGTAGGGTAGTGTTAATGTGCAGGGATTGCTGGTCAGTGCGGACTCGGTGGGCCGAAGGGCCTGTTTCCGTGCTGGAGCTCTGAAACTAAAAAACTAAAACTAAAATATACTTAACAGGTTATATAACTGTTGACTCATAATATAACTGTCCCTGCTCCTTTTTTTTTAATAACAAATACTTTATTACAAAAGCAAAAACATACGTACAAAGTAGTAACACAGTCAAATCAAAAGCTACTGTCCCTGCTCTGGGAGTGTGTGATGGGACAGTGTAGAGGGAGCTTCACTCTGTACCTAACCCGTGTTGTCCCTGCTCTGGGAGTGTGTGATGGGACAGTGTAGAGGGAGCTTCACTCTGTATCTAACCCGCGCTGCCCCTGCCTTGGGACAGTGTAGAGGGAGCTTCACTCTGTACCTAACCCGTGCTGTCCCTGCCATGGGACAGTGTAGAGGGAGCTTCACTCTGTATCTAACCCGCGCTGCCCCTGCCCTGGGACAGTGTAGAGGGAGCTTCAGTCTGGATTGTGGCAATTGCTGTGTTGCGGTGCTGAGTGTGATTTGCTTTTGGGACCGTGACCTTTCACATAGATCAATAGAAAATGGGTGCAATTTAGGCATTGTTTTTGTTTGAAAATTGTAGATGATAAAAATTAATGATGAAACTGCCGTCCAGAAGCTAATTACTGCAGAGGCTGGAAATCTGAAATAAAATGGACAATACTGGAAATATTCAACTGGCCAGACAGCACCTATGGAGTCAGGCCATTTGGCCCTTCGAGCCAGCACCACCATTCATTGTGATCACGGCTGATCGTCCACAATCAATAACCCGTGCCCTGCCCTCTCCCCGTATCCCTTGATTCCGCTAGCCCCTAGAGCTCCATCTAACTCTCTCTCCACCTGGCAGGTCCTCCTGCAGGTCGGCCCTCGGAAGTTCACGCTGGCCACGACTGACGCGCTGCTGTCGGCCGGCTCTCTGGTCTTCACTGTATCGCAGGAAACGACGCAGGAGGAGCCTCCGGTGAAGCAGCCAGGTGAGCCCACTCCACACTTTAATCTCATCTTTCATGGGTTTTGTGTATCTTGTGTTTTATGACTGTTGTCAGATCGATTTCCCTCCTGGGATAAATAAAGTTCTATCGTGTCGTATCGTCCAGCTGTCTCCCCCTCCCCTCAGCTGGACCTTGAGTTTACTTTAGTGTGGAGATGCAGCGTGGAAACAGGCCCTTCAGCCCTCAGTGGTTCTTTATTGCCCTGCATGCACTGCACAGTGAAATTCCTATTGCACAGCTCACACATGCACAAGCTTAGTTTAGTTTAGGGATACGGCGGGGGAACCACTGGGGACCCACTGGTATTCTGAGCCGACCAGCTGTCCCCGCAGACTAGCACTGTCCTACATTCACTAGGGCCAATTTACAATTTTCAGAAGCCAATTAACCAACAATTAACTGTTCAGTACGTTTTTGGAGTGTGGGAGGAAACCGGAGCACCTGGAGAAAACCCGCACAGGTCACGGGCAGGACATACAAACTCCGTACAGAAAGCACCCGTAATCAGGGTCGAACCCAGGTCCCTGGTGCTGTAAGGCAGCAACTTTACCGCTGTGCCACCCGATTTAATAACAGTTGCCATATTTTGGTGTCATTTACATAAAGGTCCAAAGTCCGGTCCACGCATTCGGTCTATTGGAGCAGTTCGCGGTCCAGGTCAGCCCCAGGCTGCTGCAGGGCCTCCTCCATCGCCCTCGGCCCACCAACCCACGTCCCCCTCCTCTCCTCTCCTCTCCCGACCTCCTCCATGTCCCGGGGACGCCTCCTGCAGCTAAACTTGAAGCCGCCTTTGGGATGTGCGAGGAAACGGTGGCGCAGCGGTAGAGTTGCTGCCTTACAGCGAATGCAGTGCCGGAGACTCAGGTTCGATCCCCACTATGGGCGCCGTCTGTATGGAGTTTGTACGTTCTCCCCGTGACCTGTGTGGGTTTTCTCCGAGATCTTCGGTTTCCTCCCACACTCCAAAGATGTACAGGTGTGTAGGTTAATTGGCTGGGCAAATGTAAAAATTGTCCCTAGTGGGTGTAGGATAGTGATAATGTGCGGGGATCGCTGGGCGGCACGGACCCGGTGGGCCGAAGGGCCTGTTTCTGCGCTGTATCTCTAAAATCTAAAAAGAAACGGGAGCACCCAGAGAAAGCCCACCCAGGGGGTGATGGGGAGAACATGCAAACTCCACACAGACAGCACCCGAGGTCAGGATCGAACCTGGGTCTCTGGTGCTGTGAGGCAGCAGCTCTACCGCTGCGCCATCTCTGAGGTGTAAAGTAGAGGCGTTGGCTGTCGCTTCATTGTGGTTGCTCCGCCACAGATGGTGTTTCTTTAAACAGATGCAGAAGTGGAAGGGAACTTGTACAGATGTTACCTCTGCAGTTTGACCTTCAACCGCCGTGGCAATTACGTCCGACACAAGAAAATCCACACAGTCAACACTGAGGTTGGTGGGCTTCCTGTCGCTTCCCATCAGCAAAGCCACCTGTAGCTCACCCGGGACTCTGTCCCCTCCTCTCCAACTGTCCCCTGAGACCTCTGACCTCCAACCCCATTCCCTTGTACCCCATTCCCAATAACGGAAGAAAGGTCCGGACACGAAACGTCACCTATCCATGCCCTCCAGAGATGCTGCCTGACCCGCTGAGTTGCTCCAGCACTTTGTGTTTTGCACAAGATTCCAGCAGCTGCAGTTCCTCATGTCAGTACCTTCAGTTTGCCCATGAATGGCCTTGCCATCAGCTCCCTGGGCCCAACGTTTAAAGATTCAGCAAGGAAACAGGCCCTTCCATCCACAGCATGGAAACAGGCCCTTCCGCCCACCATCGATCACCTGTTTGTACCAGTTCATTCAGGTGGAAGAAGGGTCCTGACCTGAAACGTCACCTATCCATGTTCTCCAGAAATTATACCTGACTCACTGAGTTACTCCAGCACTTTGTGTCTTTTGTTTTTGTAGAAACCAGCATCTGTGATTCCTTGTTTCTCCATCGCGCTAGTTCTATGTAATCCCACTTCTCATCCACTCCCAACACTTTATGGGCAATTTACAGAGGGCCAGTTAACCTGCAGGGCTTTCTGTAGAGAACAAATTACCTCTAGGAATGAGTTACAGGCTGGGATCTTTCAGGGGGTTTGGAGGGTTTACATGTACAATGACAGATGCCTGGGATTGAGTTAAAGGCTGGGATCGGCCGAGGGGTTCATGCACTTGAATGTACCCCCGGGATCTGGGACGTCTTTGGGGTACGGGAGGAAACTCATGTGGTCTGCCGCAGAGCTGATCATTCAACACGGCTAATGCTGCCTCCCTCCACCTCTCCCCCCACTCCCCCTCAACCCCCCACTCCCCCTCAACCCCCCACTCCCCCTTAACCCCCCACTCCCCCTCTCTCCACCCCTCCCCCCCTCACTTCCCCCCCCCCGATGCAGGAGGATGCCAGGTACAAGTGTCCGCACTGCGACCGGCAGTTCATCCAGCACTGCGACCTGCGCAGACACACACACGTCCACACAGGGACCCAGCCTCACAAGTGCGAGCTGTGTGGCAAAGCTTTCCTCAGGGCAAGGTAAGGGAACGGTCCCCCCTCTCCCTGACGACCAGGGGTGATCTCACCCAGCCTCCTCCCTACTGACGTAATGTACGGTGGGGTGGGCGTTGTGGGGTGGGCGTCATGGGGTGGGCGTCATGGGGTGGGCGTCATGGGGTGGGCGTTGTGCATTGTGGGGTGGGCGTTGTGCATTGTGGGGTGGGCGTTGTGCGTTGTGGGGTGGGCGTTGTGCGTTGTGGGGTGGGCGTTGTGGGGTGGGCGTTGTGGACATTCTACGGTGGGCGTTGTGGGGTGGGCGTTGTGCATTGTGGGGTGGGCGTTGTGCATTGTGGGTTGTGCGTTGTGGGGTGGGCGTTGTGGGGTGGGCGTTGTGGGCATTCTACGGTGGGCATTGTGGGGTGGGCGTTGTGCATTGTGGGGTGGGCGTTGTGCATTGTGGGGTGGGCGTTGTGTGTTGTGGGGTGGGCGTTGTGGGCATTCGACGGTGGGCATTGTGGGGTGGGCGTTGTGCATTGTGGGGTGGGCGTTGTGGGGTGGGCGTTGTGGGGTGGGCGTTGTGCATTGTGGGGTGGGCGTTGTGCATTGTGGGGTGGGCGTTGTGCATTGTGGGGTGGGCGTTGTGCATTGTGGGGTGGGCGTTGTGCATTGTGGGGTGGGCGTTGTGCATTGTGGGGTGGGCGTTGTGCATTGTGGGGTGGGCGTTGTGCATTGTGGGGTGGGCGTTGTGCATTGTGGGGTGGGCGTTGTGCATTGTGGGGTGGGCGTTGTGCATTGTGGGGTGGGCGTTGTGCATTGTGGGCGTTGTGCATTGTGGGGTGGGCGTTGTGGGGTGGGCGTTGTGCATTGTGGGGTGGGCGTTGTGCATTGTGGGGTGGACGTTGTGCATTGTGGGGTGGGCGTTGTGCATTGTGGGGTGGGCGTTGTGCATTGTGGGGTGGGCGTTGTGCATTGTGGGGTGGGCGTTGTGCATTGTGGGGTGGGCGTTGTGCATTGTGGGGTGGGCGTTGTGCATTGTGGGGTGGGCGTTGTGCATTGTGGGGTGGGCGTTGTGCATTGTGGGGTGGGCGTTGTGCATTGTGCATTGTGGGGTGGGCGTTGTGCATTGTGCATTGTGGGGTGGGCGTTGTGCATTGTGGGGTGGGCGTTGTGCATTGTGGGGTGGGCGTTGTGCATTGTGGGGTGGGCGTTGTGCATTGTGGGGTGGGCGTTGTGCATTGTGGGGTGGGCGTTGTGCATTGTGGGGTGGGCGTTGTGCATTGTGGGGTGGGCGTTGTGCATTGTGGGGTGGGCGTTGTGCATTGTGGGGTGGGCATTGTGGGGTGGGAGTTGTGGGGTGGGCGTTGTGGGCATTCTACGGTGGGCATTGTGGGGTGGGCGTTGTGCATTGTGGGGTGGGCGTTGTGCATTGTGGGGTGGGCGTTGTGCATTGTGCATTGTGGGGTGGGCGTTGTGCATTGTGGGGTGGGCGTTGTGCATTGTGGGGTGGGCGTTGTGCATTGTGGGGTGGGCGTTGTGCATTGTGGGGTGGGCGTTGTGCGGTGGGCGTTGTGCATTGTGGGGTGGGCGTTGTGCGTTGTGGGGTGGGCGTTGTGCATTGTGGGGTGGGCGTTGTGGGGTGGGCGTTGTGCATTGTGGGGTGGGCGTTGTGGGGTGGGCGTTGTGCATTGTGGGGTGGGCGTTGTGGGGTGGGCGTTGTGCATTGTGGGGTGGGCGTTGTGGGGTGGGCGTTGTGCATTGTGGGGTGGGCGTTGTGCATTGTGGGGTGGGCGTTGTGGGGTGGGCGTTGTGCATTGTGGGGTGGGCGTTGTGCATTGTGGGGTGGGCGTTGTGGGGTGGGTGTTGTGCATTGTGGGGTGGGCGTTGTGGGGTGGGCGTTGTGCGTTGTGGGGTGGGCGTTGTGCGTTGTGGGGTGGGCGTTGTGCGTTGTGGGGTGGGCGTTGTGGGGTGGGCGTTGTAGGGTGGGCATTGTACGGTGAGCGATTGTCGGCACTGGGCCTGCACTCTCTGGGATTTGGAAGGATGAGAGGGGGAACCTCATTGAAACTTACCGAATAGTGAAAGGCCTGGATAGTGGCAGAGTCTAGGACTAGAGGGCACAGCCTCAGGATAAAAGGACGTTCCTGCAGAAAGGAGATAAGGAGGAATTTCTTTACTCGGAGGCGGTGAATCTGTGGAATTCATTGCCACAGACTTGCCACAGGCCAAGTCATTGGGTATTTTTAAAGCAGAGATGGACAGATACTTGATTAGTAAGTGTGTCAAGGGTTATGGGGAGAAGACAGGAAAATGGGGTTGAGAAGGAGAGATAGATCAACCATGATTGAATGGAGGAGTAGACTTGATGGGCCGAGTGGCCTAATTCTGCTCCAAGATCCTATGAGGGTATGAGCTTCCATTTGCTTCTGACGCTGCCTTCTGCTTGACTTTTCCAGTGACCTGGTGGTCCACAGGCGGTTCCACACCAAAGACCGACCCTTCCAGTGCAGCCAGTGCCAGAAATCCTTCTTCCAGTCTGGTGAGTTTGCCCAAGGTCCCGTCCAGTCCAAAGCCCCGGATTAGATGGCAGCGTGTACGTCACTCTGGGGGAGGGAGGGGGTGATGTTGTCCTGTCCATAAACTCCCCAAACCCTTTGAATGATCCCAGCCTGGAACTCGCTCTCAGGTGCAGGCTGTTGTGTACATAAACCTGTAAACCTCTTGATTACATCCCAGCTCGTAACCCAACCCGAGCATCTGTTATAATGTCCATAAACACTCCCATACCCCTCAAAATATCCCAGCCTGTAACCACCGGGGTATGTTACAGCATATAAAACTCTATGTTTACTCCAGCACTTTGTGTGTATAAAACTCTATGATCTACTGTCTCGATCCCAGCTTCAACTCGATTCTCGGCATCTGGTACTCTGTGCATTAACCCTCCAAACCCCTCGGTGGACCTCAGTCTGTAACTCCTTACGCATCAAGAATCTGTGAATCTCTGCCTTAAAATACCCAATAACTAGTCCTCCACAGCATCTGTGGCAATGAATTCCACATGTTCTCTCTGGGTGCTCCGGTTTTCTCCCATATCCCCAAGACATGCAGGTTTGTAGGTTAATTGGCCCTCTGTAAATTGTCGCCAGCTTGTGGGATAGAGCTAGTGTACGAGTGATTGTTGGTCAGCGCGGACTCAGTGGGTCAAAGGGCCTGTTCCCACGCTGTATCTGTAAAATAACTAACGATTCCAGCCTGGGACTTATTCCCAGATAGGTCAAAATGTAGAAGCAAAGAACTGCAGGTTCTGGTTTATACCAAAGATAGACACAAAGTGCTGGAGTAACTCAGAAGGTCGGGCAGCATCTCTGGAGAAAAAGGATGGGTGATGTTTCGGGTCGGGACCCTTATTCAGTGGAAGAGTCGGTCCCGAGCCGAAACATCACCCATCCTTTTTCTCCAGAGATGCTGCCCGACCCGCTGAGTTACTCCAGCACTTTGTGTCTATCCTAGACATGTCAATGTTTGTTTGGGACCATTGATTTTCAAGAACTTTCCAGAAATGCAATTTCTTTTAGCTGAAGCCTCCCATTACTGCCCCTGATATTGAAAGGATGCAAACCCAACTCTGGGACCCATTCAATAATAATAATAATAAAATCTTGATCCCTGCTGGTGATTTATTGCTTGACTGGAGCTTGCGTAATACAGGCAGTACTTATGACGGAGGTGAGAATGTCCAGTTATTTGAATGTGAAGACAACTGCTGCTTAACGAGATCGGGTGCCTTGTTGCAGCCTTGACTTCAGCAGCCTATCACGTGTGATGCCCGCACACATCATGGTGGCAGCGTACAAAGTCCATTGAAGGTGGACACAAAATGCTGGAGTAACTCAGCGGGACAGGCAGCATCTCTGGAGAGAAGGAAAGGGTGGCGTTTCAGGTCGATACCCTTCTCCAGTCTGAAGAAGGGTCTCGACTCGAAATGTCACCCATTTTTTCTCACCAGAGATGCTGCCTGTCCCGCTGAGTTACTCCAGCATTTTGTGTTTATCTTTGGTGTAAACCAGCATCTGCAGTTCCTTCCTACACCTATGAAATCCATTCACAATTTCAAAATCGTTTTCAGCTTGTGGACTCCACACGGTATTCGGACTAGATTTGACGTCACTCCTGTAGCTGAACAGCCTCCCAGGGCAGTGCAGTGGCACAGCGGAAGAGCTGCCAAAATCCTGACCACGGGTGCTGTTGGTGTGTGAATGGGTGATCGCAGGTCAGCATGGGCTTGGTGGGCCGAAGGGCCTGCTTCTGTGCTGTATCTCTGAATTAAACTAATAACAGATCAAACCTATCTGTGTGGAATCTCAGGTTGAAATATAGGAACCTTTTACATTTTGCATCCCATTCAATCTGTATTCACAGATGTAAGGTTAACAATCAATAGTTCCACATCGCCTACAAATATCACTGTGGTAAGAACCACATTGATGGTTGGCATGGACTCGGTGGGCTGAAGGCACTCGGTGTGAGTGGGCGGATGCATGGCAGATGCAGTTTAATGTGGATAAGTGTGAGGTTATCCACTTTGGTGGTAAAAATAGGAAGCCAGAGTACTATCTGAATGGTGTCAAGTTAGGAAAACGGGACATACAACGAGATCTGGGTGTCCTAGTGCATCAGTCACTGAAAGGAAGCATGCAGGTACAGCAGGCAGTGAAGAAAGCCAATGGAATGTTGGCCTTCATAACAAGAGGAGTTGAGTATAGGAACAAAGAGGTCCTTCTGCAGTTGTACAGGGCCCTAGTGAGACCGCACCTGGAGTACTGTGTGCAGTTTTGGTCCCCAAATTTGAGGAAGGATATTCTTGCTATTGAGGGCGTGCAGCGTAGGTTTACTAGGTTAATTCCCGGAATGGCGGGACTATCATATGTTGAAAGACTGGAGCGACTAGGCTTGTATACACTGGAATTTAGAAGGATGAGAGGCAATCTTATCGAAACGTATAAGATTATTAAGGGGTTGGACACATTAGAGGCAGGAAACATGTTCCCAATGTTGGGGGTGTCCAGAACAAGGGGCCACAGTTTAAGAATAAGGGGTAGGCCATTTAGAACTGAGATGAGGAAAAAGATTTTCAGTCAGAGAGTTGTGAATCTGGAAATCTCTGCCTCAGAAGGCAGTGGAGGCCAATTCTCTGAATGCATTCAAGAGAGAGCTAGATAGAGCTCTTAATGATAGCGGAGTCAGGGGGTATGGGGAGAGGGCAGGAACGGGGCTGGCTCGAAGGGCCGAATGGCCTCCTCCTGCACCTAGTGTCTATTGAAGGGACTGTTTCCACACTCTAAAGTAAAGGAGGCTTGACAGAGGCTCCCGTGATCAGGGTACATCACAAAGCTGCCATTGAGTAATGGACCACATATCGAGATGGTCGACTCGTTTGAAGGGGTCAGGAGAGGAACGGGGGAGAGGGCATTGAACCAGAAGCTGTGGACCCTTTGTGCAAGCGGTGATTTGCTCCACAGGTGACCTCCGGCGGCATGTGAGGAACATCCACATGACCAACGCCCGCATGTTGAGCTGTGGCCACTGCAAGAAGAAGTACATCAAGGAGGCCACCCTGCTCCACCACATCCAGACCGTGCACCAGGATATCCTGCTGCACACCCTGAAGGAACAGGAGCAACACAGCAGGTACGTTTAGTTTAGAGATATATAGCACGGGATCAGGCCCTTCAGCCCACTGAGTCCGTGCAGACCAGCGACCACTGCACACTAACAATATCCTACACACCAGGGACAATTTACTTTTTTTACCAAAGCCAATTTTTACCTACAAACTTGTTTGTCCTTGGAGTTTGGGAGGAAACTGGAGATCAGGAGAAAACCCACGCAGGTGGCAAGAAGCGTCACCTATTCCTTTTCTCCAGAGGTGTTGCCCTGACCCACTGAGTTACTCCAGCATTTTGTGTTTATCTTCGGTGTCAACCAGCATCTGCATTTCCTTCCTACACACACTTGTTCCATGTCATCCCTCTTCCTCATCCACTCCCTGCACTCTAGGGGGCAATTTACAGAGTGCCAATTAACCTACAAACCCACCCATTTTGGGATGAAACCCAGACGGTCACAGGGAGAACATAGACTCTACACACAAGGTTACGGGGAGATGGCGGGAGAAAGGGGTTGAGATGGAAAGAAAGATCAGCCATGATTGAATGGTGGAGTAGACTTGATGGGCCGAATGGCCTAATTCCAATCCTATGGCTTTTGAACATCGTCATAGTTGACTGATGTCCATGTTGAGCGAGCAGTCTATTGAATCTTCCCGCTGCTGTGGGTTGATGTGTGTGTCTACCGCTGTCTTGCAGTGAGGTGATGGTGGCGGAGGTCAGAAATGGAGAGGACGACGAGAGGGTCTTGAGCGGCTACAGTCTGGAGCACGTGGAGACGGCTCCCATCACACCCACTACGGATGATAACGGTGAGTGTTGTGGAACTGCCGGCATGGGACTGTTCAGGCTGGCTGGGTGGACAAGATTGTACAGTGGTGATGTGTTATGGTCAACGGGATTCCAGGTTTGAAGACCTTGGATGATCCTAATATGCAGGTTCAGAACACAGAGGAGAGCATGCTGTGAGTGGCATAGTGGTGCAGTGGTAGAGTTGCTGCCTTACACTGCCAGAGATCCCGGTCCGATCTTGACTATGGGTGCCATCTGTGCGGAGTGTGTACGTTCTCCCCGTGACCTGCGTGGGCGTTCTCCGGGTACTTCGGTTTCCTCCCACACTCCAAAGACCAACAGGTATGTAGGTTAATTAGCTTGGTAAAATTGTAAATTGTCCCTCGTGCGAGTAGGTTGGTGCCAGTGTACTGGGTGATCGCTCGACAGCGGAGACTCGGTGGACCGAAGAGCCTGTTTCTGCGCTACACTAAACTAAACAGAAATGGGCTCTGTGTTGATCTCTTCTGCATACATGTGATCCATCCATCTCTCTCTCTCCACTATTTAATGATCTAAAAGCCTCAAAAAGCCACTATCGTACTTTTCCAACACCACCCCTGGCAGCGTGTTCCAGGCACCCACCACTCATTGGAACATTGCCTAATTTTCCCCTTTGTTACTGTTTCTTTCCCACACTGGGAGAGGCGAATATGCACATTCTGACCCACCGGTCACGTCTTCCTGCTCTACATTCTACAACTGCTTCACTTATGCGCTCTCAACTCCCAGCCGCCCCCCCATTCACTTATCGATCAGCCAGCCTGCTTTCCAACATCCTCATAGTCACCCCAGGTTTACCCTACCAGAGACATCAACAACCCTCTCCACGCCTCTTAGAACAGTACAGTATGTGAACCCCTCTTCCCACACAGACCTTTCCGCCTTGGGTCGCCTCCACTGTCGGGGTGAGGCCCCAAGCAAACTAGAGGAACAGTGCCTGATATTTTGCTTGGGCAGCTTACAACCCAGCGGTATGTACCTTGATTTCTCTAATTTCAAGTAACCCCTGCATTCCCTCCCTCCCTCCCCACTCCCAGTTGTCCTACTAGTTCCACTGTTCACATCCTGTTTCCCTTCATTATCATCTCTTCCTCAGCCAACCATGGGCCGTTAGGGGCTGCACCTTTCCCAGTGGTCATCTGTTGCCGATCATGATTTGTCCTGGCCTTTTCCTCCCTCCAGTTTTCTTTCTCCCCAGAAGGGTCCTGACCTGAAGCTTAACCCATTCCTTTTTCTCCGGAGATGCTGCCTGACCCACTGAGGTAGTCCAGCACTTTGTGTCTTATCTTCAGCACAGGAACAGGCAATTTGTCCCACAGTGGCAAATATGCCAACCAAAACTCATCTCTGCTTGCATGTGATCAACATCCCTCCGTTTCCTACATATACCTACCTAAAAGCCTTTTAAACGTAGCTATCCTATCCTGTCTCCACTACTACCCCTGGCAGTGTGGTCCAGGCACCCACCACCCATTGTGTAAAAACACTTGGGAGAGATTTAAGCCGAACTTCCTTTTTTTCCCCTCCCACTCTCAGCCTTGTTGTATTTGGGACAAGCTGCCAGAGGAAGCTGTAGAAAAGTTTATAATTGTGACTTTCAAAAAGACATTTGAAGACTAGGATAGGAAGGATGTGGAGGGATACGGGCCAAAAGCAACTTGCCCTGAATGACGACGGGTCGAAGGGCCTGTTTCCAGGCTGTACAACTTTATGATTATGTGATCCATCCCACGCCAGGGTTCAAAAATTGGCGGTGTAAAGGGACTTGGGAGTGCTGGTGAAGGATCCCCACAAGGTTGATTTGCAAGTTGAATCAGTAGTAAGGAAGGCAAATGCAATTATAGGAGCCATTTATGCTTAATTCAATTACTGTCGTTGTGTTATGGCTATGTTTTAATATTTCTAGTTTGTCTTTTTTACCTGCTTGTGGGTGTGACTTAATGCGTAATGGGGAGTGTCTAGATGGGAGGAGGCTAGTGTGGTGACAGAGGTTGTGGGTCAGTTTAGACTCGGAGGATAGTGAGCATACAGTTCTTTACCACACACTCGCACCGGTTATTTGTAAGAACTACACGGCAATAACTACAAGAATTCTGAGATATTGTTTGAAGAAGAAACAGTTAATAAAGTACGGAAAGTGATGAATTACTCTTTGATTTGTGCTATTTTAATAAAACCCAATTAATGAAAAGAAGTTTGGAAGATTCGTTCTGTCATATCAGGGTGCGTAAACTATAACTACATTTCATCCCCGAGTAGTAATGGCAATCGAAGTAGGACTTTGAGATGGTATAGAAACTGCCATTACAGCAATGTTGGCATTTTATTTCACGAGGATTAGACAATAAAAACAGGGATGTAATGCTGAGGCTTTCTGGCAGTGGTCAGACCTCATTTGGAGTGTTGCGAGCAGTTTTGGGGCCCATAGGAGGGATGTGCTGGCATTGGAGAGGGTCGAGAGGAGACATACGACAATGATTCCAGGGAATAATTGGGTAAATGTATGATGATCGTTTGACGCCACTGGGCATGTACTCGCTGGTGTTTATAAGGGTGGGGGGAAAGAGCCACTTTGAAACCTACCGATCAGTGAAAGGCCTGGATTGAATGGATGTTTCCACTAGTGGGAGTGTGTAGAACTAGGAGGCGCAGCCTCAGAATAAAAGGATGTACCTTTAGAAAGGAGATGAGGAGGAATTTCTTTAGTCAGAGGGTGGTAAAGCTGTGGAATTCATTGCCACAGAGGGCGTGGAAGCTAAGTCCACAGGCCTTCCATCACAGTGAGGAGGGACTGGAGAAGACTCAGTTTCTTTTTGTTTGGTGTTAGTTGTGATTGTATGTGTTATTGCATTTTTATTGATTATTCTTATTGGTCTTATTGTTGAACTGCGGCTAATGTTTCATTTCACTACACATTTATGTGTATGACAAATAAACGACTATTGACTATTGTCATTGGGTATTTTAAAGTTTAGATTGAGAGGTTCTTGATTAGTATGGGTGTCAGGGGTTACAAAGAGAAGGTAGGAAAATGGGGTTGAGGAGGATAGATCAGCCATGATTAAATGGCAGAGTAGACTTGATGGGCAGAATGGCCTAATTCTGCTCCTATGTTTTATGGACATGAATGCTGACCATTGCATTTTTTCCTCCACAGTCCTATCAACCAAGGCAGGTGTACACGGGGAGACTGCTTTGGAGGAGCCACATGCCCCACATTACGATACAGAGACCCATCCTCCTGTCTCAGGCCAGCTCTTGGAATCCACCATCGTGGACAGTGCGAGGGGACAAACGCAAGCTCTCCATGGTTGCAGTGAGTCGGGACCCAGCCTGGTGTTGATAGACATGCACCCTGTGGTGACCATAGCCTAGCGGCTGGAGCAGGGAGAGCACTTGGACTAGGCACCAGTGAAGTGAACTGACATTTCTTCTTTGCCAGAACACGCTCCATTTTCCATCTGCAGTGGAAAGGCTATCCTGTTTAAGTTTGCAGTTTTTAGTTACTTTAGAGATACAGCATGAAACAGGCCCTGCGGCCCACCAATCACCCTGTAACCTAGCACTAAACATACACACTAGGGATGATTTGCAAGTTTACCAAAGCCAATTAACCTACAAACCATTATGTCCTTGAAGTGTGGCAGGAAACGGGAGTACCCGGAGCAAACCCACACGGTCACAGGGAGAACGTGCAAGCTCCATACAGATAGCACCCGTGGTCTGGATCAAACCCGGGCCTCTGGCGCTGTCAGACAGCAACTCTACTGCTGCACCATCATTGATCCCATATTATGTTGGATTGGATTGAAATGTGCGGAATTGAAACAGACCCTTCGGCCCATCGATCTCAAAAACATTTCATTCTGACCTAGCAAAGCTCAGCATTAAATGATACCGATGCTGGCACAAATCTCCAGGGTTCGTGTGGCATTATCACACCACTTGTATTCCACTGGAGCCCACAGTGAAGATGCTGCCTGACCTGCTGAGTTACTCCAGCATTTTGTGTCTTTCCTTGGTAAACCAGCACCTGCAGTTCCTTGTTTCTACACGAGCTTGGACTTACCTTGTACTATTGCTGATGTTGTATTCATGCTGATCTTTCATGCTCCAGTTACAGAGAGGAGTTTGAATTTTAAATTCCCCTCTCGTTCCCACTCTGGTGTACGCCCATTTCTCCCACTCCAGTCACCTTGCTCTTTTCCCCTCCTCTACGCTCACCTCTTTTCCCGAGTCCTTAGTTTTCCTTTCATCTCTTCTTTCTCCTTACACCCAATATCTGTTCCTCCAGCTTCACATTTCACTCCTTTATCTGACACCATTTTGTCTCCTTTCCACCTCCAGCCATCTGCCATTCAACCCAGCCCCCCCAACCTGTATTCACCTTTGTCTTGTTCTCTACCCCTTTTCCAGCTTTCTCCCTCCTCCAATCCTCCTCCGACCCGAAATGTCATCTGTGCATTCCCTGCACCGATGCCGCCTGACCCACTGAGTTCTTCCAGCATTTTGTTTTGCTTGAATTTTGAATTCTATATTTGAAAAATATTTTTTGATTTGAGTTTAGGAAATGAGGTAGCTTAAAGCACAAAACTGCCACAGTTATAGTTTAGGAGTGGTGGTTCAGAAATAAAAAGGGGGCAGGTGAATCACAACTCAAGCTCAATTCTGCACCCGTCCTGCTTGGACAAATCTCTTAAACCCCTGATCCCTCAAGGCAGCACAATGGCACCACTGCCGCACAGTGCCAGAGAAGCAGGTTCGATCCTGACCTCGGATGCTATCTGGATGGAGTTTACATGTTCTGTGATCGTATCAGTTTCCTCCCACATCACAAATACGTGCAGGGTTGTA
Source organism: Rhinoraja longicauda (assembly GCF_053455715.1). Classification (NCBI taxonomy): domain Eukaryota; kingdom Metazoa; phylum Chordata; class Chondrichthyes; order Rajiformes; family Arhynchobatidae; genus Rhinoraja; species Rhinoraja longicauda. The sequence goes on from NC_135968.1 coordinate 17,645,958, forward strand.
GGTTAATTGGCCCACCATAAATCCCCCCCAGTGTGTAGAAAGTAGTTGAGAACGTGGGATAACATAGAACTAGTGTGAACGATAGTTGGCGTGGACTCAGTTGGCTGAAGGGCCCGTTTCTACAGTATCTCTAAAGTAAACCTACACCCAAGGACAACAGGCTCACAGATTCCTTCTCACAACTTATCACCACGTCTAAATGCTGGAACTCTCAGCCAAAATCCAGGAAGGACACCAGTTCAGGAAGACCAAGGTGTGGGAACAAAATGTGGATGCTCATGGCCTGAAAAGGAAGGGGAGACAACATTCTGAAGGGCAGGAACAGCCCAGTTGGTAGATGAGGGACACGGGGCTTGATGTTTTCGCCAGCCCTACGCACTCTTACCAGCAGGGGGCAAAGTCTACCAGTCAGGAGCATAAGCTGAGCATCCAGATCCTCCTGAGATGCTGCTTGATGATGTAAACTACTCCAGCACTTTGTGTATCTCCAGATCCCCAACATGACTGCTGGGAAGTTTAGACACATTGTGCAAAGTTTGTTTCAAATCCCAAACACTGGGCACAAAAAAAAAGACACTAAGTGCCTCAGGCAGTATCTCTGGAGAGAAGGAATAGATGACATTTCAGGTCGAGACCACAACCTGCAACACGTTTCAACATGCAAACTCTGGGCCAGGCAGCATCTCCGGAGAAAAGAACTAGGTGAGAGAATGTTGTCTCCCCTTCCTTTTCTCCTGACCCAGAGTTACTCCAGCATTTTGTGTCTATCTTTGGTGTAAACCAGCATCCGCAGTTCCTTCCTACACCCGTCAGACTTAGTTTGAAGAAGGATCCCGACCAGAAATGTCAGGCTTTAATTATACGACCTGAAAAGTCACTGTCCATATCCTCCGGAGATGCTGCCTTACTCCAGCAGTGTCGTTTTTAAATAAACCAGCATCTGCAGTTCCTTTTTTTTTAACCAAACACTGGGCCGTTCTGTCCAAAGTGTAGATACACAATCATTCATTGTCACGACCGGGGCTTGAGAGCATTTAAATGAAAAAAGAACACTTGCAAATCACTTTAACCATTTTATAAATGTACATATTATAAAGAGCTTGTACAGATATAGAATTACTTTGATTAGGAGGAAAGAAAATAAACTTGTATTCTGAAAACAATTCTGCTCCAAGAAACTAAATATACACAAACGTCATTCAATATTTACACACATCAGATCCATAGAAGACCCAAATGCAGAATTCTGTATTGTGTAAACAGCACAAATCACAGGGAGATGCTTCAAGTCTTTAACCGAGTTAAATGCAATTATAATTGTCGCCATCACTTTTGCTGTCCGGGGTGGTGTTTCACTGCTTCAGAATTCAGCATTAAACCTTCAGTCTACCCACATCTTTCCCCTGTGTGATCTGGAGATGTACGATCTCATTTTAAAATCAAGTTACAATCAAATTTTTTTTTGCTTCTGTTCATTTTGGTTAATTAAAAAGGAAGATGTGCTCAGTTAAGTAAGAACTGGATGTCAGTGGAAACACTGATCCCACCTGATATAATCAGGGGGTCATGTTGTTAATGCCTGGCAGTGAAGACGTTTCATCTCATGTTATAATTGAGTTTGCACGATAACTTCTGGTTAAATGCATTAATAGGGCAGCCAGAACAACTGTGAAAATGTGTTAGCTATAACGTGTTACAATTGCTGTGTGGGTTCAACCTGCAGATCTATGAAAGAGGTAATGGACAGAAAGAAGAATGGGAACCGATGGAGTTTTAACAAACCAAACCTGGCTTCGTTTCTCAACCTGCCCCGGTCGGTACAAGGCACGCACCAGGGGAGTGTGTGACACGGGTGTGTGCAACAATGCACACTTCCGACATGCACAGAAACAATGGTGGGATTGAGTGGACAATTTAAACAATGTATGTTCTGGTTAATTGGGCATTTATAACAGAGTGGGGAGGAAAACAACAATGCCCCAAGATTCAGTTTTGAGCTACTGTAGTAGCTTCCAATTTCAATCATTTAGATTTCTATAAGTTCTATCTGTTTTGAGGAAAGGTTAAAGTGAAACAATAGTTCTTTCTTCACAGACACATCCGAGAAAGGTTTAGAGGGATATGGTCCAAATGGGACGAGCTAGGATTGCAAGCCGTGGTCAGCATGGATGTGTAGGGGCAAAGGGGCTGTATCAGTGCTGCATGACTACGACCTGCAACTTGTTTTTATTTCAAATTTCCAGTGCCTGTTGTATGTTTTTAAGCAATATAACAGGTCAGATTTACCAGATCTGCACTCAGCTCGGCCATACGAGGGATGTGTGAAGTGCATCAGAAAGTAACTGAGAGCTGACCTGCAAAACCACTGTTGGTCAGTGTTGTGAAGTGGAGAAATGTGGGACATCTTCACCGCTCTCAATCCCAAGCCAAGAGGGTCCAGGTGCTAAACAGCAGTACACTTGTAAGGAAAGATTTTAAAAGGAGATGAAATTCATCAAGAATGATCGTAAAATCAGGGTGAGAACATTAAAGGGACAATTGACTGGAACAAAAACTACAGATGCTGGAACTCAAGACCAGGTGAATTCTGGCATTTTATTTTTGAAAGGGACACTTCTCTCTCCCAGTGTGGGGGACAAGTTGTTGTTCCTCTCTCTTCCCAGCGTGACCTTCTGAAGATGGAAAAACAGGGTGTGGTGCTTGCAAAGACAATGAGGGCAAGAGGAAAAACCCTGATTAGCTTCATTGGTTATCACTATCATTAAACCTCCAACAGATCTTCCCCTCCCTCCCATCCACCCAGTCCCATCCACAACACATCTCCCCCCTCCCATCCATCCATCCAGTCCCATCCACAACACCACCCTCTTCACATCCATCCAGTCCCATCCACAACACATCTCCCCCATCCATCCAGTCCCATCCACAACACATCTCCCATTCTATCGAGTCCTACACACAACATATCTTCCCCCTTCCATTCATCAGTCCCATACACACACCTCCCCCCATCCAGCCCCATATGTAACAGATCCTTCTTTAATACATCACACCCATACACAACGGATCTCTCCCATCCATCAGTTCCATACACACATCTCCCTCTTCCCATTGATTAGTCCCATACGCCACAGATCTCCTTCCCATCCATCAGTCCCATTGACAACAGATCTTCCCCATTCTCATCCATCACTCACATACTCAACAGATCTTCCCCATTCCCATCCATCAGTCCCATTCACAACAGATCTCTTCCCATCCATCAGTTTCATACACACCAGACCTTCCCCCTCTCTCCATGCACCAGTCCCATACACAGCAGGCAGCCCATGGATTACATGGGGAAGACCTATTCATGAGGTATAAGCAATTCTATAATCAACTTCTTACTCATTCACAGGCTTCTCACCTTTGAGCCTTACAGAGGCAGGGGTTTAGGGTCTAACCTGCAACTTACCCAAGGAGGCAACAGTTCCCTGAGAATCAGCAGACTTGTACGCAGAGTGAAAAGGGAAGTTTTGTGAAAGGTTGGCAAGTGCAACGTAAGCACGGATGTGGGAAGCATGGATGTTCAGAACAAGGAGATCATTACATGTTCCTAGTTTCTCCACCCAAAGAGAAAATAGCCCGTGGTAGTTTGGTTACATTATATCAAAAACTTAAATCTTGCCCAATTTACACAAGTTTTGAACCTTTTAAAAAATGGAAGCACAGTCTATTTAAAACTTTGATTGGTGTAATTAATGCATAAAACACACAAGTACATTTTTTTGGTGCTTAGCTTGGCCTTCGCATGCCTGTAGCATAAACAGAAGTGATTACCCACTGCACAGTGCAAGCCAACGCAAAACAATTGTAGGACGACACTTTCTCTATAAAGCCTCAATATGCTACCACAGAACATCCTTTCAAAGGTCTTCACTGCGTGCACTCTCAACAAAAGGACCAGTGAAATGGATGTCAAGTTGGCCAGAGATTATTGCCCTTTTTTTTTTTGAAGCAGAGGTGAAAAAAAGAAAGCGGGATATGGGAGGGGGAACTGAATAATGACAGGGAGAAAGGGAAGGGGAAAAACCAAGGCAGTGAAGAGGGAGGAAAATAGGACAGGGGAGCAAGAGAAATTACCTTCATTTACAGTCAAAAGTATTCATCAGCTGGCCAGAGTACTAAGGTCAATTAATGAAACATGGTTCCTATTGTTGGCCTCCACTGCAGCGGACCAACAAAGCTAGCCGCTGTACTTGTTCCAGTGCACTCCAACTTGAAGTTCCTTCTCAGGTCAACCATGTTCAGAGCCCTTCAGGTCTTCTTGCGCAAAGTAATGTAGTCGCATGTCTTGCATATGGATTTATTTTTTATCTAATAATTAAATAGCAGCTACCTCGTTGACTATAACCTGTACCACAAAGTCCTTCTGGATTTTGGTCTCCTGCAGCCGCATCTTGTCGGTGAGCAGCCTCCCTGAGAAGAACCAGCGCTGCCGGGAGGGTTCGATGGCCTCCTCCGCGTGCAGCTGCCGCTTCAGCTGCCCGATCGTGTCCGCCATGCTGGCGTTCAGTTTGACGTCCTTGCCGGTGGACAGGCGAACCTTGAGCAGGAACTCGCGCTTGGCGTGAGCCGGCGGGTCGGGCATGTCGGCCGCCTCCTCGTCGCACTTCTCCGTGATGAGGTTCAGGGGCGGTGCCAGGCAGTAGACGGGAAGCTGGTACCTGTTGCCCAGCTCGTCGTAGCATTCCGACAAAGAACCTGGAGTGGGACGCAGGGAATACATATCTTCAGTCAAACCTCACATTCAACTCCAACTTCCAACCCAGGCTGGAAGCAAAATTCCTTCTCTTAAGCGAGTACTAAAATAGCATTTAAAAGACAGGTACATGGATAGGAAAGGCTTAGAGGTATATGGGCCAAAAGGGTCTAGCTTTGATGGGGCACCTGGGTCAGCATGGACAAGTTGGGCCAGAAGACCTGTTTCCATGCTGTATCACTATGACGGAGCGGCAGTGGAGCAGCGGTGGAGTTGCTGCCTTGCAGCGCCAAAGACCCGGTTCAATCCTGACCATGGTGATGTCTGTATGGAGTTTGTATGTTCTCCGTGACTGCGGGTTTTGTCCGGGTGCTCTGGTTTCCTTCCACACTCCAAAGACGTACAGGTTTGTAGGTTAATTGGCTTTGGCAAGCTGCATAAAACTGACCCTAGCGTGTGTAGGTTTGTGTACGGGACGATCGCGGTTGGCACGGTCTCGGTGGGCTGAAGGACCTGTTTCTGCGCTCTCTCTCTGTGTGGAGTCTAATGTCTCTGAGCGATTCATTCATTGCCAATGACTCTCACCACATCGGCAGATTCATCATCTGTCACAGACTACAGAATAGTGCAGCACAGGAACAAGACCTTTGGCTCACAATGTTCATACCAAACATGATGCCAAGTTAAATTAATCCCCTCTGCAGGCACATGATCCATGCCCTGAATATCCATCTAAAGGCCTCTGACACACCACCAGTGTATCTGCACACATCACCACTCGTGGCAGCAGGTTCCAGGTACCCACCACATCTCCCTAAAACGTTGCTCCTTTCATCTGAAAGCTATGCCCTCTGGTCTTCATCATTTCCACCCTGGGGAAAAGGATCTGACTGTTCACCTTATCAATGCCTCTTACAGTTTTATATCCTATCTTTAGACTTTAGATACAGTGGGGAAACAGTCCCTTCGGCCCACCGAGTCTGTGCCGACCAGCAATCACCCCATACACTAACACTGTCCAACAAACTAAGGACAATTTACAATTTTACTGAAGCCACTTAACCTGTCCTTCTCTCCTGAGATGCTGCCTGACCTGCTGAGTTACTCCAGCATTTTGTGAATAAATACTTTCGATTTGTACCAGCATCTGCAGTTATTTTCTTATATAACCTGCAAAGCTGTACATCTCGAGTGTGGGAGAAAACCGGAGCACCCGGAGAAAATACATGCGGTCACTGGCAGAACGTACAAACTCAGCACAGACAGCATCATAGTCAGGATTGAACCCAAGTCTCTGCCCCTGTAAGGCAGCAACTCGACAACTATGCCACTGGGCCGCCCAATCAGGCCTCCCCTCAACTTCCAGTGCTCCAGAGAAAACAATCTAAGTCTGTCCAACCTCTCCTTGCAGCTAATACCCCTAATCCAGGCAGCATTCTGGTAAACCTCTTCTGGACCCTTCCTAAAGTCTCTATATCCTTCCTGTAATGGGGCGACCAGAACTACACGTAATACTCCAAATGCGACCTGACCTCGTACAGCTGCATCAGACTTCCTGACTCTTCTACTCAATGCCCCATGCGGCTGTCACTGGGTATTTAAAATTCATGAGCGCTGACAGTTAATAGCAAGCACAATGGGTAATGAGATATTTCTTGGCATGCTACTGGTTTAGAATAACAGTGACCCTGTGAAGGGACATTCCCTTTATGCCACTTCAGACCAGTTACACTCCCCACTCTCCCTGCCTACATCAGTACACTCCCTCCATGAAAACGATCACTTCTTATCAGCGTGTGCAGTTCCTCTGCCCAAGCTTCTCTTCTGTTAAGCTTTAACGATGAGAATGGCCGGTTTATTTATAGTCCAACAAAGACTGAAACTGATGTGGACCCGTGTTGAATAAAGAACATGCTAAGTTGAATATTCAGCAGGTCAGGCAGCATCTCAGGAGAGAAGGAATGGGCGGTGTTTCGGGTCGAGACCCTTCTTCAGACTGATGTCGGGGGGGGGGGCGGGACAAAGGAAGGATATAGGTGGAGACAGGAAGATAGAGGGAGATCTGGGAAGGGGAGGGGAAGAGAGGGACAGAGGAACTATCTAAAGTTGGAGAAGTCGATGTTCATACCACTCGGCTGCAAGCTGCCCAGGCGAAATATGAGGTGCTGTTCCTCAAATTTCCGGAGGGCCTCACTATGGCACTGGAGGAGGCCCATGACAGAAAGGTCAGACTGGGAATGGGAGTTGAAGTGCTCGGCCACCAGGAGATCAGATTGGCTAACGCGGACCAAGCGCAGGTGTTGAGCGAAGCGATCGCCGAGCCTGCGCTTCGCTCAACACCTGCGCTCGGTCCGTAGGCAGTGAGGGGGAAAGGGGAAGGAGTGGAAAAACCTTGAAGAGAGGAGGGGCAGGACAGTCTGGCAAGTGATAGGTGGGTACAGGGAGGGGAAGGGTCAATTGGCAGATGTTGGACAAGATCCAGAGGTGAAAAGACAAAAGGCGAGACAAGAAACCAAGGATAGAAGAGGTGTGAAATGTGAAGCCAGAGAGAGGAATATAGTTGGAAGTGAATGGAGAGGGTAGGAAATAGATGAAAATCCAAGTAGGGCACAGGGAAACGGGGAAGAAAGTGGAAAGAAAAGAAGGTTGGGGGGACGGGGGGAGGTGTTTGTAGGTTGGTTATCTAAAATTGCAGAATTCACAAAAATAGTGGTGAGCCACCTTGGATTGCTTCCACAGTTATGAGGTTCAAAATACACCCAGATCTGGTAGATCAACATCTTCAAACTAGTGGTTTTGAAGGGAGCTTTCTCAACATTGCAATGTTTACAGGCACGGGATTTCCGAGACCAATTAGTGGCAATGCATGATTAAGTCAGGGGGGGAGTGGGGGAGAGACAGTGGGAGTGGATCGTCTTGAAGGGAGGGTCAAGAATAATTTTGATTTGACAAAGGTGCGTGGGACCCGGGGATTTTTTGAGTTGCGAGACGATGGAATGAGTCATTGGACCAGTTCCCTAACCTGTCTGCATCTGTTTGACAGACCAAATTAACCTTGCACGTCAGTTATACTTTACAGAAATTGGTGACAGCATTATATTCCGAGAAACATAATTTTGAGTGCAGTTCTGGTTTGACCAATGTGGAGATACTGCTCACACCTGGCCTATAAATTTGAACCCAGCCAACTTTACTGAAGAGCTCAACGATTCAATGGAAACTGAAAAGTGCAGCGAGTGATATATGTAAATTGGAGAACCAAGGAACTGCAGTTGCAGGTTAATACGCAAAAGGACACCAATTGCTGGAGTAACTGCGGGTCAGGCAGCATCTCTTGAAAACATGGATACAGAAGCAGAATTAGGCCATTCAGCCCAACAAGCCTTTTGTGGCAATGAATTCCACAGACTCACCACCCTCTGGCTAAAGAAATTTCTCCTCATCTCCTTTCTAAAGGTGTGTCCTTTCATTCTGAGGCTCTGGTCCTAGACTCTCCCACTACTGGAAACATCCTCTCCACATCCACTTTATCTCGGCCTTTCATGATTATCATAATGTTTCGGGTTGAGACCCTTCTTCAGATGTGCGAATTGCGTTGGAAAAACAGTACAAGCAGAACTGGCAACGCCTTTAACCTTAATGATTTTCTTCTTTAATAAGTGCAGGAGTAACTCAGCGGGCGAGAGAGCATCTCTGGAGAACATGGATAAGTGGGGTTAGTGGTTGGGACCCTTCTTCAGACTTGCTGAGTTACTTCAGCACTTGATTAAAAAATAAATAAAATCAACATCTGAAGTTTTTTGGTTATGAATGTTTTATTTTCTTGCTCCAGTCATCAATCTCCATAATAGAACAATCGCAAAAGAATGCCTCAGTGACCCACTGAATCTGTACCCAAATGCAAAAATCCAAATCACACATACTCAGTTACATTTTTCTCCGAAACAATGTTTTCCAGGATCTCTGTGATTAACCAGAATCAGTGTAGAAACAGGCTCTTCAGCCCAGCTTGCTTACACATGCCCCATCTGCACTAGTCCCACCTACCTGCATTTGGCCATATCCCATTAACCCTATCCTATACCTTTATGTCAAGATAGTACCTGCCCTCAACTACCTCCTCTGGAAGCATGTTTCATATGCTTGTTCCATAACCCTTTGTGTTAAAACGTTGCACCCCAGGTACCAATTACATCTTTCACCCCTCACCTTAAACCTATGTCCTCTGGGCCCTCTGCTTCTTGATTCCCCTACTCTGGGGAAAAGATTGTGCATTTATCCTATCTATTCATCTCCTGATCTTTAATTCTCCCTCCAATTCCTATACAGATCTTTCTGTCCTAGGTCTCCTCCATTGTCAGAGTGAGGCTAAACGCAAATTGGAGGAACAGCATCTCATATTTCGCTTGGGCAACTTACAGCCCAGTGGTATGAATATTGATTTCTCTCACTTCAGGTAGCCCCGGCATTCCCTCTCTCCCTATCCCTCCACCAACCAAGTCTCACTAGCTTCTCGTATTCACCCTACAAACAGCTAACAATGACCTGTTTCCTTTATCATCATTACTTTTTTTGCATATTTTTTATTCATTGTTCTTTATCTCTCCACATTGTCTATATCTCTCATTTCACTTATCCCTAACCAGTCTGAAGAAGGATCTCGACCCAAAACGTCACCCATTCCTTCTTTCCAGAGATGCTGTCTGTCCCACTTTGTGTTTATCCTCATGATCTTATCAGCTTTTTGTTTATCATCTCATGATCTTATCATTTAGTGACTCTTTTCCAATAATCCTTTTACTTTGCATGCTATTAGCAAAATAAAAGTCCCAACAGTTTAAAAAATCCCTTGCCTCAAGGGATTCCAAGATTGGTACTATTAAAATAAATTATCTCCAGACTTTCCCTTGCATCTATATTTCGTCATCTATTGCTGTACACTGTCCAAGCCCAACTGACTTGCATTCATACTGGGATTCCTCCAATAATGGTGCTCGGGTTGTGAGGGGGAGAATGGGTGCTGGTGGGAAAGGGTGTTTGTTTTACAAAACGAAAATCAGATGATTTGAAGTCGGTACAGGAAAATAATGCTGAAGTAAAGATTAACCATGATGTTATTTAATAGTGCAGCTGGCATAGGGGCCATTGACTTACACCGTGTTTATTTCTATGAATAGTGAAGGAAAATAGAACCTGGAGCACGAGGTACTCGATTAGACTTTATACAATATACTAGCTCACTAAATATTTGTTCAAGGCATGAGTCCCTTATGAATCACAACAGCATAAATAAATAAAACACTAATCTCCTCCACACTGGATGACACTGAGGTGGGAGTCACATTAGACTAGGGGTGCAGGCGCCAGAGATAGTTTGAAGTCCTTTGTTATTTGTCACATTTAGTAAGAGTGAAATGTTCTGCAATCTGGCAACTGCAATTAGAAGGGTCAAGGTTTTGCCACCTTGTAAACATTGGAAATTTTCAGAAAATAAGGCAGTTAGCATGCCACTAAGGTGATAAGATGTACAAATGCACAATATGACCCAGCCAGACTGTCTGGATCCATTACAAATCAAATGCACAATGACAAACAAGAACAGGAAATGCATTAAGATGTTAAGATGCATTAAGACTATTATATTACAAACACAAGAATCAGGACCACTCCTCTCCAATCAGCTTGGCCGTTTAATAAGATCATGGCTGATCCAAATGCAACCTCATCTCCACATCTTTGACTATCCATGCCAATCTTTCGGGTCTTGCCTACCAAGTATCTCATAAATAATATAAGAAAATAACTGCAGATGCTGGTACAAATCGATTTATTCACAAAATGCTGGAGTAACTCAGCAGGTCAGGCAGCATCTCGGGAGAGAAGGAATGGTCTCGACCCAAAACGTCACCCATTCCCCTTCTCTCCCGAGATGCTGCCTGACCTGCTGAGTTACTCCAGCATTTTGTGAATAAATCTCATAAATAAAGACTGTTTCCACGGCCCTTTGAGAAAGAGTTCCAAAGACTACAACCGTACACCTTTACGAGACTTAGCTCTTTACTCAGTACAGCATGGCTGGAAATGAATAAATCTCAGCCAAGTGCAAAACTTGTCTCCACCATAAATGTTACACTCTTTGTTAAGTCTTGGTCAAATGCTTGTTTTTAAATCAGCTATTTCCTCACCAGGGTCTGTGCACAACCCCTCCACTATTGACAGAACTTTGTGACAGCTGTGATACCAGTTATCAGTAAAAGTTCATAACTGGCTCTAAGCTAGTTTTGCCCTATACTATCGATTATATTTTGCCATATTTTGCAAAACACTGCAAATTTCCTTGCTACTAGCTGGCTCAAAACAATATCACAAGAGGACAAAAGCAACAAGATGCAAACTGGCCGGGCATCTAAAGATTACCCCATGTAAAGAAAAAAATAGAAGTGTAAAAGCTCATATATTCAAATGATAAAATAAACTAAACAGCTGAACTGATAAAACTGCCTGAACATTTCTGGGAAATCTTGTTTTAAACACATTGCTAAACTTTTATTGAAGTGGAATGCACTCATTCGAATTCAAGGACACTTATTCCCCATTTTCAGACTCAGGAACAGACCTCTTGTGAAGCAAGGATATACAGTGCCCTACATAATGTTTGGGCCAAAGACACATCATTTATTTATTTGCCTCTGTACTCCATAATTTGAGATTTGTATTATAAAAAATCACATGTGGCTAAAGTGCACATTATCAGATTTTAATAGCGGCCATTTTTATACATTTTGGTTTCACCATGTAGAAATTACAGCAGTGTTTATACATAGTTCCCCCATTTCAGGGCACCATAATGTTTGGGACACAGCAATGTCATGTAAATGAAAGTAGTCTTGTTTTGTTGCATATCCTTTGCATGCAATGACTGCTTGAAGTCTGCACTTCACAGACATCACCAGTTGCTGGGTGTCTTCTCAGGTGATGCTCTGCCAGGCCTGTATTGCAGCCATCTTTATCTTAGGCTTGTTTTGGGAGCTAGTACCCTTCAGTTTTCTCTTCAGCATATAAAAGGCATGCTCAATTGGGTTCAGATCGGGTGATTGACTCAAGAATTGACCATTTTTTAGCTTTGAAAAACTCCTTTGTTGCTTTAGCACTATGTTTGGGATCATTGTTTGCTGTGGAATGAACCGCTGGCCAATGAGTTTTCAGGTATTTGTTTGAACTTGAACAGATAGGATGTGTCTGTACACTTCAGAATTCATTATGCTACTACCATCAGCAGTTGTATCATCAATGAAGATAAGTGAGCCAGTACCTTCAGCAGCCATACATGCCCAGGCCACACCACCCCCACCACCACGTTTCACAGATGAGGTGGTATGATTTGGATCTTGGGCAGTTCCTTCTCTCCTCCATACTTTGATCTTGCCATCACTCTGATATAAGTTAATCTTCGTCCCATCTGTCCACTAGACATTTTTCCAGAACTGTGGTTGCTCTCTTAAGTACTTCTTGGCAAACTGTAACCTTGCCATCCTATTTTTGTGGCTAACCAGTGGTTTGCATCTTGCAGTGGAGCCTTTGTATTTCTGTTCGTAAAGTCTTCTGCAGACAGTGGTCATTGACAAATCCACACCCGACTCCTGAAGAGTGTTCCTGATCTGTCGGACAGGTGTTTGGGGATACTTCTTTATTATAGAGAGAATTCTTCTGTCATCAGCTGTGGAGGTCTTCCTTGGCCTTCCAGTCCCTTTGCGATTAGTAAGCTCACCAGTGCTCTCTTCTTAATGATGTTCCAAACAATTGATTTTGGTAAGCCTAAGGTTTGGCTGATGTCTCTAACAGTTTTATTCATTTCTCAGTCTCATAACGTCTTCTTTGACTTTCATTGGCACAACTTTAGTCCTCATGTTGATAAACAGCAATAAAAGTTTCCAAAGGTGATGGAAAGACTGGAGGAAAGACTAGGTGCTGAGAGCTCTCTTTTGCCTGCATTCAGGAGGCAATTAACACGCCTGAGCAATTACAAACGCCTGTAAAGTCATGTGTCCCAAACATTATGGTGCCCTGAAATGGGGGAACTATGTATAAACACAGCTGTAATTTCTACATGGTGAAACCAAAATGTATAAAAATGGCCTTTAATAAAATCTGACAATGTGCACTTTAACCACATGTGCTTTTTTTCTATTACAAATCTCAAATTGTGGAGTATAGAGGCAAATAAATAAATGATGGGTCTTTGTCCCAAACATTACGGAGGGCATCCTCTAATCTACTTAGTTGAGGTCTTGTACTCTTTCCTTTACCTGCAGTTCCCCGTAGCTGTAATACTACAATCTGCATGATATGATGCAAGGTAGACAGAAAATGCTGGAGTAACTCAGCGGGTCAGGCAGCATATCTCTGGAGAGAAGGAATGGGTGACGTTTCAGGTCGAGACCCTTCCTCGGTCTGAAGAGTAAGGCGCTGAGTTACTCCAGCATTTTGTGTCTACCTTCGATTGAAACCAGCATCTGCAGTTCTTTCCTACACAAGGTATGATACCAGGAGCGTATGTAAAACAATTTTTTCACAATCTCTGTGCACATGACCATAATAAACCAATAAACCCAAATGCACAAATTGCAGAAATAAGCCGAACACACATGAAGATTAGGAAGGATAGAACTTCCTGGATAGAAAAGGAATAGGCGACGTTTCGGCTCGAGACCCTACTTCCAACGTTTCGGGTCAAGACCCTTTTTCCAGGAAAAAGGGTATCGACCAGAAAATTCACAGATTCTTTTTCTCCAGAGATGCTGCCTGAACCCACTGAGTTACTTCAGCAGTTTGTGTCCATTTTGTTTCATCCCCTGGTCAGAAAAATTAAAGGAAATCTTGACGGGATCATATCCTTAGTCTCAGCTTTCTTGCTGTTCCCAGAAATGAGAACCGAGAAACTGTGAAAATCAGACGTTTACAAAATTAAAATGCCAATTTTGAAACTAAATTTTGAACTCTTCGCCAACACTTCGATACACATCTGGTTAAAGTGCAGATGCACGTGCAAAGCAGCTGTTAGCAATTTTCCTGACTTAATAAAACTTGCACGTCTAGAGAGAAAGTTGATTTCTTTGTTGTTTTTTTTTTACATGTGGCCTCGGTGCATACTACTAGTCCAGCAGGAATCTACATTCGACTCAGAAATTGCTTGTGGTGAAAGCATTGCAGACCAGGGATTGACAATAATATCTAGCGTCATGTTAAAGCAAAGACAGAGCTAGCATTCACAGATCTTTCCTACATGTTATGTCAAAGCATGTTTTCCACACTAATTTACATGAGCAATGATAACCAAAAGTAGTCATCAGAAACCCGTTTCTTAATTCCAGTAAACTCCAAAATATTCCGAAGCAGATGTCAAGCTGCTTATGAAATATTTTAAAATCCTGCATCAGTCTTGTTCCATCCTATTTTCCTCTGCAGTAACATGTTTTTGTGTTCAGATCACATAGCTAAGTACTTGTGGAGACAAAATTCTACTTTTTCACCTATTGAAAACAGTGTTAGTGTGTGAAGAGGTACTTTCAGAGAAGCAGTCCATATTATGGACAAAGTGTTTCATTAAACGATTTGTATTGGTCAGCAATGCCTGGACAGAATTCAATGGCATGCTGCAATTCACAAAGCACTCAAATACTTAGGAGTGTAAAGATCGGGATAATCGGGATAAAGAACAGTGTCAAAAAGTTAGCTTTCAGATACAAATGAACTACAGATTCTGTAGTTTGCCAAATAAGACACAAAGTGCTGGTGCAACTCAGCGGGTCAGGCAGCATATTAGAAGAACATGAATAGGTCACATTTTGGGTTGGGATCCAAAAGTTAACTTTTACAGTGAAGTGGCAAATAGTCAAACAAAACGCAGAGCATTCCACAGGACAGACGACAGCAATGGTAAAGATCTGCCAAGTGCAAAAACTGCAGTATGCCTGCAAGTTTAGAAGACTGTTGAGAAGATAGCCAAGGACACATTCGAAATATGTTCCCCGAGACATGGAGTGTAGCTTGGTAAATATGGAGTTGATGGGCAAGGAGGACAGGAAACACCCTGTGGGATTTTAGAACCAGCACATGAATGCACAGCAGTGGTACAAGAGTTGCTCAGCTCAATGTTGCCAAAATAGTTCAAAGTTTGAGACAAATGCCTGGACTATCCCATACAGATAGGTTGGACAGGCAAGGAGTTTACAATAGGAAGAGTTTTCATTTACTGCCACATGCACTGAGGTACAGTGAAAAGCTTTTTGTTGCGTGCTATTTAGTCAGCAGAAAATACACGATTTCAATCGAGCAGTCCAGAGGTCTTGATTGAAAAGCAAGATCCTCAGAGGCATTACCAAGTGGAAATGGAGAGGATATTTCTAGGATCAAGGGGTCTACTTAAAAATAAGACATTGCCCATTTCAGACAGTTGAGGTAAAAATTGGTCCTCCTTCCCCTTCCAGGGGGTCATGAGGTTTTGGAACATTTCCTCAAATAGTGGTGGAAACAGCCGGAATATTTTACGGATAGTCAGATTCTTGATAAGCAGGAGCTGGGCAAGTTGCTGCAAGCAGACAGGAATTAAGAATTGTGACAAGCAGATTAGTTGTGGTTTTCTTAAATTGAGGATTAAGGAGCTAGAAACAAGGAACTGCTGGTTTACAAAAGACACAATGTGTTGGAGTAACTCAATGAGTCAGCCAGCATCTCTGAAGAACGTTGATATGTGACGTTTCGGGTCACGACCCTTTGTCAGATTGAGGAGCTAAGTGGCCTAATTTTCATGCTCATAAATTCACGTCAGAAGAGAAGACGTAGGCAATTCGGCACGTCGAGTCTACTCCACCATTCAGTCATGGCTGATCTATCATTCCCTCCATTGTAGGTCCCTTAAGGGCCTGTCCCACTTAGGCGATTTTTTAGGCAACTGCCGGCGACTGTCAAAGTCGTAGCAGATTGCCTAAATTTTCTTTTACCCTACGACAATGACCATGACAATGCTGAGTCGGGTCGATACAAGTTACCTTTTTTGAGAAACTAGCACCTGGCTAAGAGATTACACCGTCTTCGGAAACATCGCAAAATTCCCACGCTTATCAATGCTTCTCCGGCGTCCTAATTTTTGCTGAAATCACTGACAAGTCTGTAATTACTTGAGAGCTTTGAAATAGAACATCTTGCCCGGGTTACTTGAAAACCAAGCTTCACGGTAACAAGGCATAAATTGGATTGACTTCCAGTTTACTAATAGCAGTATTAAGAAATTTAATTTTAAACATGGTTAAATGGATTTTTGTGCAGATTGTGGGCATTCTTTGAAAATGTACGGGAGATGCATATCTGGTTTCTGGATTGCATATCTGGGTTGGGAGCCTACTTTAAAAGTAATCGCTGATGGCCATAAACATCACGAAATTCCCACGCTTACCTGACCTTCAAACTGTCGCCCCCAATCTACCTGTCAAATGTCCTGACAGTAAATAAATTGGTTAAACACAAGTATTTTATGGCATCGTCAAATGACTTTACTTAATTTAATATTACGTGCTTCTAAATGCATCTGCGACAACCTAGCAAATCTGCGGACAGCATGCGACAGCGCCCGCAATAAGCAACGATACCTGGCGACAAGCCAGCTGTCGTCGAGAAATTTCTATCCGGAAAATTTCTCAGCGACACGCCGAGATCCACTACGATTCTTTGAAGACTCTTCACGATCATGCCCGCGACACACCAGCGAACTGTCGGCGACAGCCTAGTCGCCGGCAGTCGCCTTAAAATCACCTAAGTGGGACCGGCCCTTTACAATCAGACAGGTGAATTTATAATGGGAAACAAGGAAATGGCAGAACAGTTAAACGAGTACTTTGGTTCTGTCCACATTAAAAAAAGACACAATCTCCCACAAATACCAGGGGACCGAGCATCTAGTGGAAGGGAGGAACTGAAGGGAATCCACATTAGTCAGGAAATGGTGTTAGGTAAACTGTTGGGACTGAAGGCAGATAAATCCCCAGGGCCTGATGGTCTGCATCCCAGAGTACTCAAGGAGATGGCCCTAGAAATCGTGGATGCATTGGTGATCATTTTGCAATGCTCTCTCGACTCTGGATCAGTTCCTGTGGATGAGAGGGTAGCAAATGTAACTCCACTTTTTAAGAAAGGAGGGAAGAGAGAAAAAAGGGGAATTATAGACCAGTTAGCTTTACATTGGTAGTGGGGAAGATGCTCGAGTCGATTATTAAAGATGTTATAGCAGCACATTTGGAAAGCAGTGACAGGATCGGACAAAGTCAGCATGGATTTATGAAGGGGAAATCATGCTTGACTAATTTTCTGGGATTTTTTGAGGATGTAAAAGTAAAATGGACAAGGGAGAGCCAGTGGATGTAGTGCATCTAGACTTTCAAAAAGCCTTTGACAAGGTTCCACACAAGAGATTAGTATGCAAAATTAGAGCACATGGTATTGGGGGCAGGGTATTGACATGGATAAAGAACTGGTTGGCAGACAGGAAGCAAAGAGTAGAAATTAACGGGTCCTTTTCAGAATGGCAGGCAGTGATTAGTGGGATGGCGCAAGGCTCAGTGCTGGGACCCCAGTTATTTACAATATATTTACAATAGTTATTTACTATATATAAAATGATTTAGACGAGGGAATTAAATGTGACATCTGCAAGTCTGCAGATTAAATGTGACATCTGTGAGCTGCGATGATGCTATGAGGCTGCAAGGTGACTTGGATGAGTGGGCAGATGCAGTATAATGTGGATAAATGTGAGGTTATTCACTTTGGTGGCAAGAACAGGAAGGCAGATTATTATCTGAATGGTGTCAGATTTGGAAAAAGGGAGGTGCAACAAGCACCACCTGGGTGTGCTTGTACATCAGTCACTGAAAGTAAGCATGCAGGTACAGCAGGCAGTGAAGAAAGCTAATGGCATGTTGGCCTACATTGCGAGAGGATTTGAGTTTAGGAGCAAGGAGGTCCTACTGCAGTTGTACAGGGCCCTGGTGAGACCGCACCTGGAGTATTGTGTGCAATTTTGATCTCCTAATTTGAGGAAGGAAATTATTGCTATTGAGGGAATACAGCGTAGGTTCACCAGGTTAATTCCCGGGATGGCGGGACTGACATATATATGATGAAAGAATGGGTCGACTGGGCTTGTATTCACTGGAATTTAGAAGGATGAGAGGGGATCTTATAGAAACATAAAATTCTTAAAGAATTGGACAGGCTAGATGCAGGAAAAATGTTCCCAATGTTGGGGAGTCCAGAACCATGGGGCCACAGTTTAAGAATAAGGGGTAGGCCATTTAGGACTGAGATGAGGAAAATTTTCTGCAGCCAGAGAGTTGTGAATCTGTGGAAGTCTCTGCCACAGAAGGCAGTGGAGGCCAATTCACTGGATGTTTTCAAGAGATAGATTTCATCATCATCATCATATATCTACAGCCGGAAACAGGCCTTTTCGGCCCTCCAAGTCCGTGCCGCCCAGTGATCCCCGTACATTAACACTATCCTACACCCACTAGGGACAATTTTTACATTTACCCAGCCAATTAACCTACATTTAGCTCTTAGGGCAAAAGGAATCAAGGGATATGGGGGGGAAAGCAGGATGATCAGCAATGATCATATTGAATGGCGGTGCTGGCTCAAAGGGCCGAATGGCCTACTTCTATTTTTCTATGTTTCTATGTTCTAACCCCATTCTCCTGCCTTCTTCCCCATTAAAATAGACAATAGGTGCAGGAGTAGGCCATTTGGCCCTTTGAGCCAGCACCACCATTCAATGTGATCATGGCTGATCATTCTCAATCTGTACCCCGTTCCTGCCTTCTCCCCATACCCCCTGAGAGCTCTATCTAGTTCTCTCTTGAATGCATTCAGAGGCTTGGCCTCCACTGCCTTCTGAGGCAGTGAATTCCACAGATTTACAACTCTCTGACTGAAACCCCTGACACACATACCAATCAAGTATCTGTAAATCGCTGCCTTAAAAATACCTAATGATTTGGGCTCCGCTCGGTCTGTGGCAATGAATTCCAGATTCATTGACTAATGGCTAAATAAATTCCTCGTCATCTCCTTTGTAAAGGTACATCCTTTTATTCTAAGGCTGTGCCCTCTGGTTCTAGACTTTCACACCTGTAGAAACATGCAACTTCATGCTGTGAATGCCACTGCGAATGCTAACATTGCTCTTTCTAACCGATTAGCACAGCCTTCCAAGACTATTTTGGCCTCATTGAAACTTATCACCTTGAAAGTTGTTAATGTTGGGAGAGAAATTAGGAATATTCGGGTGATAAAAAAAATTAACTGAGGTTTCACACATTTGAATTTAGACTGAGCAAACAGCCAAGCCAGAAATAAATTCCATGTTGGCAATACTAGGAAGTTTCCTGACAATTCACATGGTTTCACTGGATAGAGTATAGTTAACGGATCCAAAATCATGTTACACGTTTCACTGATGCACTGGTGTGCTTACCATGTGGCAAGATGATACTGGCACCGTCTACAATAGCCTGAGCCAGCTCGAGATCATTGCATTCGATGGCATAGGCAGCTGCCTTAAGAGCATCCCAGATTTCTTTACGACCCTCAAATGCAGGTGCTGTATCCCAGAATTCGTCCCTTTTACTCCTCAGCTGGCCATCCGTCATAGGATAATCACTCTTCCATTTTGGCCTCTCCTTTTTTAGAGGCTCGTTACGACCTGAAAAGAATCATAAATCAGCAATAAAAATCTTGGCGCAGACTTGGGTAAGAAAAGCAATACTGTATTTAATACAAGTTGCCAAAAAGAGACAATATCAGGTCATTCATATTAAATCTTGGCAAACAAGGACAATTGGACTTTCATTCTGGAAACAATAACCTTTTTTATGGATATTCAATATGGCCACGAACCAGACAGCACTAAATGTGGCACTTGTACAAAACCAGGAGAGGCTTGTAATTTTATCACTGCGTTGGAAAGGGTGATGATCCTTGCATACTATATGGCTACTCCCCTGGATGACCCAGATACATCCATTTGTAGAAAGTTGAATTGTACAGGGCAGGAAACAAAATCTAGGAGCCAAAGTAGGCCATTTGTCAACTTGGATGTGCTGTACCATTCAAAATCATGGATGATGTGATTGTAACCTCAATGCTTCACTCCTGCCTTTTTTCCCCTTGTACCCCTTCACTTATTTGCTGGTCAAGAATCCATCTATCTCTACCTTCAAAATATTCAAAGTCTCTCCTCCTCAAAGTGTGGCAAAAGCAGAATTCTAGACACTCGAGGAAAACTAATAGCCGTAAATGAGCTGACCCTTTTTTTAAAAAAGGTGATACCTGGTTCTAAATGCCCTTCATTTCCACCATCAAGAACCATCAGAATAATTTACACTCAATCAAGTCCCCTTTCACTTTTCCAAAATCCAGATGGTGAAAGACTTACCTGTCCAATATTTCTCACTTCACTTCAGAAGTCAATCCACCTATTTTAGCCATGTCAATGAAACCTCCTCTGAACCTAATCCAATATCCTTCCTTAAATAAGGAGACCAGTACTGTACACAAATATTCCAGATGTTGCCCTAGACATCAATGCATATTGCTCTATGCTCTAATCAATTCCCCTTGCAATAAATAGTGGAATTCTTTTATCTATCCTAATTATTTGCTGTATCGCACATTTGCCACCTGCAAATCATGCTTGAGCACACCCACGTTCCTTCATTTCACACCTCTGCAATATTCATCACTCAGATGCATTTTATATGTCAAACTGAACAGTGTCACATATTCAATAATACTCTCAACAGATTTTTGTCCATTCACTTAACCTGTCCATTCACTCAACATTTTCTCACTATTTGTGCTACCAGCAAATTTACCAACTAAATGGCTTCACTCATGCCCATTTATGGAGGCAATTCATAGTTGTGGATCAAGCACCAATCCCTGTGGCACACTGCATGTTACCGGAAATAAAGCCCTTGGATGCATTGGGCTTCCAGTTAGCCAACTATGCAAATAAATGGTCTAGATATGTTCAAATTACACCTATGCCACCCACAACCTTGTTCTGGAGTCTCCCAGATGAAGTAGCTCTGCCCGTAGGAATTAGTTTATTTTAAACACCACAATTAGCTCAAATGTCTAAATCCAAAGTCCATATAATGAAAGCTCGTGCATCTAATCTGCACTGCTCAAGTCATTTGATAAATTTGTACACCCACCACAGCCAACTACATTCACTGTCAGCTGCAAGATCAAGATGGGATTTAACCACATCCGTGGATCTGCAGGGTGAAGCATTTCTTGACCCGAGTAATTCAATTCCAGACAAACATTCCATTAGCCTTATGCGTTTTGGAACACATCCACTTACAAAAGGCATCGTATAAAATTCTATTGGTGCTCACAATTCGGCGCGACATCAATGTCCTTCTGATCCCAATAAAAAACAAAAACACAGCCAATCTTTTCACTGATCTAATTTGACCATAAATAATCAAACAAACTGGAAATAGAATGGCCCATCTCCAGATAAAATTACATCAAGAAGAGGTAGTTGAGGCAGGGTTTCCTACTTGATCTACACTGTGGACAGTTTGATTGTATCACAACATTATAAAACATTTGTACAGGTACAAGGATAGGAAAAGTTTAAAGGAATATGGGTCAAACGCAGGCAGGTGCCACTGGTATAAATGGGGCATCTTGGTCGGCGTGGACAAGTTGAGCAGAAGGGTCTGTTTACAAGCTGTACGACTAAGTGTTCAGCAGAGAAATAGTAAGGTTCAAAAATGTTAAATCTTGATGCTTGCAACTCCCAGAATTATTTTTCCATCAATCTTGAACGATTCCACATGTACATATTTACAATATTACTCCCTTATCTAGCTTTCCTTTGAAATGCATCTGTGCGTTTTAATTTTGCTTCTCATCATGACAATGTGAATTTCACCACATTTTGGGTGAACAAATTGCTTCCAAATTTTCTGCACGTATCACCGGCTGTAATTTATGGCCTCCAGCTTTAGTCTGCTCTACAAGTAAAAACATCTTGAAAAGTCTCTGCTGTCAAACTCTCTGGGTCCTGCTAAAAATCTAGTAGGTCACCGTAATGCAAGTGGACGCATTCACAAAAGTGCAGGTCCCTGGAGAACATGGGCGGATGA
The DNA here is from genome assembly GCF_053455715.1 of Rhinoraja longicauda. Lineage (NCBI taxonomy): Eukaryota > Metazoa > Chordata > Chondrichthyes > Rajiformes > Arhynchobatidae > Rhinoraja > Rhinoraja longicauda. The sequence continues at coordinate 17,667,918 of NC_135968.1, forward strand.
TTGAGGGGATGAGGGGGGGGTGGTAGAGGGAAGGGAAGGGAGAGAAAGAAAGTTGGAAAAGGGGAGAGGTAGGACAAAGCATGGCAGATAATAGGCCGACATAGGCGAGGGGGCAGTTTCATATTGCCCCCTGCTACTGTGCAGCAGGACCATTTTCAAGTGCACCACGAAGGCTCCCATTTCACATTATGAAAACATGTAACAGTAGAGGAATACTTCTATTAAATTTAAGGCCATCATCTCAATCGGACCAAATGCTCTGCCTACACCCAAGAATGACATCAGGTGTTGGTGCCAAATGAAAACGTACCCAGCTGTAAGTGAATATTTGCAGGAAAGATTTGGAGGGGGGAAAGTTGGGAAAAGAAGAGGCGAGGTACAAAATCGATTTAAAAAAATTAAAAATAAACAGGTGAAAATAGACTTTCAATAAAGCTCATATTGATATATAAATAGAAAAATACATAACATTTTATTGCCAGCTTGCATGGAAGCAATGACAAATATCTTTGGCATTCAGCATTTATCAGCAGTAAATATACAAGTTTGGGTGTAGCAGGTGTACATATACACATGAAGGGAAATGCCTAGCTACCAGGAATAAGCTGGCACAAGATAACAAAGTCTCTGATATAGATTTTACCCTCAACATATTTAATCATTAAATTACTTTCCAACTCAATGCATCCCTTCTAAAAAAAACCATGCTATCTTGCAGACTGAACCCAACCAAGTTTCCCAAAAGCTCAACTTAGCAGTACTGCAACCACAACTTTGCAAATCACCACCTAAATGGATTGGTTACCTCATTCGGGTAACGTCAAGCTTTCTGGCCATTATAAGAGAATCAGCCTCCACCACATTCAGCATTCACCGGTAGCCTTTACCAGGTTGGGGTTATTGTAACTATGTTATAGTTAAGGGGAAAAAAAACCAGCAACCCATCGTGTGAACTTCCGTCAAGCAAAACATGAAGTGCTGGAGTAGGTCAGGCAGCATCTATGGTACACCGTTTTGGGCTGGAACCCTTCTTTAGGCAGTCTGAGAAAGTGTCCCAACCGGAAACATCACCCATCCATTATCCCCACAGATGATGCCTGACTTGCTGAGTTACTCCAGCACTTTGCGTTTTCAGCATTTGCTGAAAGATTCCAGCATTTGCAGGTCATTGCGTCTGCTCCTCTGACTTCCTTCAAGATGGACAACCAAAATTGCAACATGACCTTCAATAAATCAAGGCACCGACTAGTTCATTTTATCCAACATGCTGGATGACCAAACACCGACACTGTCAATTTACAGCATCCAACATTTGGGTGGATTAATAGTCAATAAAGTCAAACACAATACCACTGCAAACACAGCAATAATGAAGAAAACAGAATAAAGTAAAACTGCAATAACTGGCTCTTGATCACTTTTGAAGCCAGAATGGCCTTTTATCTGGCTTGCATTTGGTGTTTGCTGCAACATTCCTTTTCCTATCCATGGGGGCCTTAGTTCTTCTGCTTTCTGTTCACTCATCTGGGCACAGTTCTTGTGCTTCTTTTAATTAACTGAGCTGCTATAGAAAATGTGTTAAAAGCGTGAATTAAAAGTGCGTTGACACCACCAAGTCCTGAGCCTGCCAGATTATTAGAGTTTTACGGTAACTTTTGCATAGATGTACTGTAGCAAGTGAAAAGGCAGTTGCATATCTTTACCAATGCAAATCCAGTGGAAAGTTATCCAAATGAGGTTTAAGCAAATAATGAGAAGCCCCTGAGCATGCAGCCTTGTACAATTATAGTGGATTTGCAAAAAAAAGGAACAAGAATCTTTCAACGCTCTTAGATACAAGACCAAACTACACAAATCAGTAGACTGACGTTAGTGATAAAAATCATGAGGGTATACAATTGGATAGAAATAATCGTATGGTAGAAAATTGAAATGCAATGTATTTTCACTGGAAAAACAAGAGAATATTTTGCAAAGGTACAATCCTACAGAGCGTGTAGGAATGAGGAGACCAAGAATTACATGTTCTAAAGTTTTGAAGCTGGCATAATAGACTGAGAAACTAATTAAGCACATTGGATCCTGGCCTGCAGAAATAGCTAGAGAACAAAACTGAGAAAGTCATGTTACATATGTGCAAAATGCCAATTCAGCAGTTCTGCATAAAATTCTGATCACCCCAGAAGGTCTTGGAAAGTGTGCAAAGACATCATATAATTATTATGGCACAGGATAGCAATTAGCCCATTGCTCTTTACTAGAACATTTCTTCACACATCAGTTCTGTTGTCCATAGTCTTGCAAATGTTTCCATTTCTCTTTAAGGCAGGGGTGTCAAACTACCGGCCCGCGGGATGATTTGGGGGAAAAAAAGCGTTGGTAGATTTTTTAGATTTGCGGATGACACAAAGCTGGGTGTCATGTAGCTCACTTACTACGTTAGAGTATACACAGAAAGTGAGCTCCATGTCTGCTTAAACTCGCAAGAAATATGAATTTTGCGCAGAAGGGAAATGCAAGTCCGATCTCCAGCTGTCACCTCCCTACTCCCCAGGTCCCGGGGGTGAGTGGAAGCTACGCCCATATCCGGCCATGCGGTGATGTAGGCGGAATGGGGCCGGAGCTGGGGAAGGTGGGGGAGTCTCAGCGTTGTTGTGGACACTGGGAAGTGCCTGGGCTGCCGCCCCAGACTGCCACCATGTACTTGAGACCCAGGTGAGTGCATGGATAGGCGGGGAGACTCTGCGTTGTTGTTGGCTCCGGGAAGTGCTTGGGCTGCTGCCACAGAGACCACCGCCATGTACCTGTGACCCAGGTCTGAGACCCAGATGAATGGGTACGAGTCGCCGCACTGTGAATGGGGCCGCCGCCAGCGATCCAAAATCTGAGCTGCTCTCCAGGGTGGGGGCTCTGGGTTTGGGTTAAGGTTTGGTGGGATGTGAAGACATGCTGGTAGTTATGCAGGAATAGGGAAGGGAAGGGAGAAAGTGGTGGTAAAGGAAGGGGAGGGGGAGCAGATGAGGGAAGGGAGGGTTCTTAGGGATGAGGAAGGGAAGAGAGGGTGTCGAGGGAGGGGAGTGGGGGAGTAGGTGGTAAAGAAAGGAAGTAGGTGGTAAAGAAAGGAAGGGAGGGGGTGAGGAAGGGAGCAGATGATAGAAGGAATGGTGTTTAGGGATGAAGTAAAGGAGGGGAATGGGGGGGGTAGTTGGAAGGAAGGATGTGGGGATGAGAGAAGGGATAGACTGAAGAAAGGGAGAAGGCAGGTGAGGGAGAAAGTGGGGGTAGAGAAGGACATGAGAGGTGCGGATGTGAGGGAAAGGAAGGATGAGGAGCAGGGCCTTCAGGTGAGATGATGGACAGACCATCTTTCACCATGCCAGGTAGCTGCTGTTTGGCTGTTCACCACCCAGCCAGCCCATTGTGGGCAAAACATAAACACTGTAGGACGACTATAATTCAGAGGAACAGAATTAGGCCATTTAACCCATCATGTCTATTTTGCCATTCAATCATGGTTGATTTATTTTCTCTCTCAACCATATTCTATTGTCTTCTTTCTCCCTGTAACCTAATCAAGACCTATCAATCTCTGCCTCAAAAATACCCAATGTCGGCCTCCACCGGTGTCGGTAGCAATGAATTCCACAGATTCACCACCCATTCCTCCTCACCTTCATTTTGAATGTATGACCTTTTATTCTGATGCTGTGACCTCTGGTCCTAGACTCTCCTATTACTGGAAGCATTATTTCCATATCCACTCTACTTAGGGCCTAGATACCAATCATAAAAGTAATGTTTGCTAAGCAATCTTCTTCTTCGCGCGTGCACAACTGATCCGGCCCGCATGAAGTCGCATTTTGCCCATTCCAGCCTGTGACCTAAAATGAGTTTGACACCCCTGCTTTAAGGCCACCGTGGAACCACCTCAACTGTAATAACAAGCAATGTATTCTAGATTTCCACCACATACTACATATAATGTCATGATTAAACTTCTTCCTTTTTATATCCATGGCCCCTTGTTCTTGGTCCAACAGAAACAGCCTCCCATTATCCACTTTGTCTAAACCCCTCATTGTTTTATGTAGTTTGTCAGATCTTCCCTTTGCCTTTTATCCAAAGAAAAAGTCTGAGACTTTTTCCCTAACTATCCCTATAGCTGCAGCTTTTTGCTTTGTAAATCATTTCCCTAATCTATTCTGAACCCTAACCAGCATCTTCACAGCCTTACTGTGAATCATCCCAATTTTCTTGATAGTGCAGCTAAAGTCAATCAGATGTTTTACAAGTTCAGCGTGATATCCTTGCTTGTATACTCGAGACCTCATGATTAACTAGAATTTTGTATCCATTATCTGCTGCTTCTAATCTGTGCTGCCACTTTCAATGACTTGCACATCCATATCCTCAGCTCCCTCTGTTGCAGCACTCCTTTTAGATAGCGACTCTAAAGAATACCCCCTCTTTGTGCTTACTACCAAAATTAATAATTTATCTGCAATAAACTTCATCTGCCAAGTCTGCCCGCTGTACCAGGATATTTATATCCTGCTGCAATTCATCACCATCCTTTTTGCAGTTCACAATATTGCTAAGTTCCGTGTCATCCTCAAAATTAGAAATTCTGGTTTGTCCTTCCAAGACTAAGTCATTAATATAGATCAAAAAGTTAAGCAATGGCCCCTGACACTGATCTATGGAGAACATCACTGTTCTCAACCTTCCTCCAATCTAAAAAAACCCCACCATTCGCTGTGAACCTCTTGACTGTTACACAGCCAACTTCATATCCATTCTCTCAAAGTCTCTCTTATGCCATGTACTCCAGCTTTGCTGTACAGTACAGTACCATATCAAAGCCCACTGGGAGGCCATGTGCACCAGATCAACTCCATCAACTTCATCAATTCTACTCATTATCGCAAAAGGTTTTTAAAAAAAACACTACAGAAATCGCCCTTAACAAATCTGTGCTGCCTTAATTAATCCATTTTCCTCCAGGGAATGGTTAATCCTGACCTGGATCTAAGAATTCCACGATAATAATAACATTTAAAGTCATTGGGACAGGCATATGGACAGAAAGGTTTAGAGGGATATGGGTCAAACACAGGCAAATGGGACTAGCATCTAGCATTAGAAGGCATCTTGGTCAACATGATGAGTTGGGCTGAAGGGCCTGTTTCCGTGCTATATAACAATGACTCTTCCACCACCAAGGTGACTTGGACAGGTTGTGTGAGTGGGCGGATGCATGGCAGATACAGTTTAATGTGGATAAGTGTGAGGTTATCCACTTTGGTGGTAAGAATAGGAAGGCAGAGTATTATCTGAATGGTGTCAAGTTAGGAAAGGGGGACATACAACGAGATCTGGGTGTCCTAGTGCATCAGTCACTGAAAGGAAGCATGCAGGTACAGCAGGCAGTGAAGAAAGCCAATGGAATGTTGGCCTTCATAACAAGAGGAGTTAAGTTTAGGAGCAAAGAGGTCCTTCTGCAGCTGTACAGGGCCCTAGTGAGACCTCACCTGGAGTACTGTGTGCAGGTTTGGTCTCCAAATTTGAGGAAGGATATTCTTGCTATTGAGGGCGTGCAGCGTAGGTTTACTAGGTTAATTCCTGGAATGGCGGGACTGTCATATGTTGAAAGACTGGAGCGAATAGGTTTGTATACACTAGAATTTAGAAGGATGAGAGGAGATCTTATCGAAACGTATAAGATTATTAAGGGGTTGGACACGTTAGAGGCAGGAAACATGTTCCCAATATTGGGGGAGTCCAGAACAAGGGGCCACAGTTTAAGAATAAGGGTAGGCCATTTAGAACTGAGATGAGGAAAAAAAAATTCAGTCAGAGAGTTGTGAATCTGTGGAATTCTCTACCTCAGAAGGCAGTGGAGGCCAATTCTCTGAATGCATTCAAGAGAGAGCTAGATAGAGCTCTTAAGGATAGCAGTCAGGGGGTATGGGGAGAAGGCAGGAACTTCCTTGAGAATGATCAGCCATGATCACATTGAATGGCGGTGCTGACCCGAAGGGCCGAATGGCCTCCTCCTGCACCTATTGTCTATTGTTAAACTGACTAGCTTATATTTGCTCAGGGTTATCCTTACTCCCCTTTTGAACAAGAGTAATATTTGCTGCTCTCCAGACCTCCAAGATCACCCACATATCCTAAGACCAGTGAAAGATTAGGCTCAGCACCTCCGCAATTTCCTCCCATTCTTTTCTTAAAGTCCTACGTAGAAAGCATCACATCCTGTCTTGATTTATTAACCTACTTTAAGTTCAGCCATCACTTTAAAAATTAATAGCATGGAGATATTTAAAAATATCAGATGAATCAATTATCTCCTCCATTATTCCTTTCTTTGTGTGTGAAGTATGCCAAGTATTCATTCGATATCTTAACCCACCCTCAGCAACCATTTGCAAGTACCCATAAGAGGCCCTGAAAGGCTCCATTTCTCCATGGACTGTCCTTTTACTACTTATATGCTTATAGAATAAGTTTGGATTACCGTTGTATCTTTCCTCACATACTGTTGTCACTTATTTCAGTTTTATTATCAGCACATAATTTTCTTATAGACCCGAAACTTCACCTATTCCTTTTCTCCAGAGAGGCTGTGTTGTGACCGCTGAGTTGCTCCAGCTTTTTGTGTCTATCTTCAGTTTAAACCAGCATCTGCAGTCCCTTCCTACACATTTTCTGAAAGACTACCTGCATCAATAATAAACTAACCTTATTTAACACAGAGTGCTGGAGTAGCTCAGCGAGTCCGGCAGCATCTCAGAAGAACATGGATAAGTGATGCGGAGGGTCATGTTCTCTTGAGATGCTGCCGCTGACCTACTTCAACACTGCATCTCCTTTTGTAAACCAACATCTGCAGTTCCTGGTGTACGAAAGATTTTAGATACTGGTTTAAATCAAAGGTAGACACAAAATGCTGGAGTAACTCAGTGGGACAGGCAGCATCTCTGGAGAGAAGGATGGGTGACGTTTCGGGTCGACACCCTTTTTCAGATTGAAGAGGGTCTTGACCCGAAACGTCACCCATTCCTCCTCTCCAGGGATGCTTCCTGTCCCGCTGAGTTACTCCAGCATTTTGTGTCTATCTGCAGTTCCTTGTTTCTTCCCCCTCCAGACATACATATCTGCTCTACCTTTCCATTTCCATAAAAATATGGCACTGGCAGGCATCCAGATATTGCCCACACTGGCCAACATGTCCCATCTATATCAGTCCCACCTGCCTGCATTTGGCCCATATCCCTCTAAACCCAGTCCTATCCATGTACCTGTCTAAATGTTTCTTAAACGTTGCGATAGTGCCTGCCTCAATTACCTCCTCCGGCAGCTCGTTCCATACACCTACCACCCTTTGCGTGAAAAAGTTATCCCTCAGGTTCCTACCAATCTTTCCCCCCATCATCTTAAACATGTCCTCTGGTTCTCGATTCCCCTTCTCTGGGCAAGAGACTCTGTGCGTCTACCCAATTTATTCCTCTCATTATTTTTTTTACACCTCTATAAGATCACCCCTCATCCTCATGCACTCCAAGGAAGAGTCCTAGCCTGCTCAACCTCTCCTTATAGCACAGGTCCTCGAGTCCTGGCAACATCCTCATAAATCTTCTCTACACCCTTTCCAGCTGGACAACATTTTTCCTATAACATGGTGCCCAAAGTGAACACAATACTCTAAATGTGGCCTCACCAACGTCTTATAAAACTGCAACATGACCTCCCAAATTCTATACTCAATGCTCTGACTGATGAAGGCCAATGTGCCAAAAGCCTTTTTGACCACTATCTACCTGTGATGCCACTTTCAATGAACTATGTACTTGTACTCCTAGATCCCTTTGCTCTACAAACCACAAAAATTGCGAATTCACACTGGTCTATTTGGTATATACCGACTGCACTCCTTACTTTCTCCATGACTTTGCAAATTGTGTTTACTGACTACACTACAATATGAGGAACAAAAAAAACATGTGGCAAAGGGAGGGAAGTGGAAATGTGGTACATAGACACACAATATTCTTATTATTTATCATGCAAATAGGTACACAAGAGCAGTCCACTGGAGTAGAAAAGGAATTTAGATTTTTTTTATTACATTTTGCAGAGGGTAGCCTTTGTGAACCACTTCATGAAAATTAAGTGCAAAATTAAAAGTCCGTTAAATCTAGCAGTTGGATTATAACATTAGCTTGTTTACCTTAACTTTGTGTTCTCTGGTATGCTGTTAGTTCCCAAAATCTTCTAATGTTTACAATCTGGAACATAGCTACATAGCAAGAGTTCCCGCTTCTTATTTCCTCCGATGAACATACGAAAACTTCCATTGTTTTGTACTTCACAATGTGAACAAATTCATTTCTATTTCTGCAATAATGCTTCAAGTGGTTAATTGATCATTGTGTCTGGGTATGGATTTGATTATAGAAGCAACATGAGGACACTTAGTGCTCACAAAGGAATTTAAAACCTTGCTATGAATTTCCAGTCTATTACCAGTTCCTTAGGATGAGCAGAGATAAAAGGAACTGCAGATGTTACAATCTTGAGCAAAGCACAAAGTGCTTGAGAAACTCAGTGGGTCAGGCAGCATCTGTTGATAGACAACGTGACATTTTGGGTTAGGACCCCAAGATTGTACTTTGTGGGGAGGGAAGATTCAACATTGATATGCAGAGGCATGGCGATTTACAGGGGAATTATTTGGGAGGGAGGCCAGAAGTGTGCTTACACTTAGAGGTTTCTTTTCACTGGTTTGACTACATCTGTTGTCCAAACTCATTTAAAAAAAAGTACAACTGGTTGAACAAGGTGTTGGAAGTTGTAAACTGTTTGCTGAACATTTAAATAAATAGGCCACATTTAAGAGAAGTTTCCTCAAAATAATTTTCAGCTTCCTCAAGTCTTTCCTGGGTTACAATTGATCACTGGTATCTCAAATGTGAATACTATTAGTCAATCTGATGCACTATTGGAGAATATGAAAACAAGGGTACTCAGCAGGTGAGGCAAGGTTAGAAGCCAAAGGAACAGAATACAGATGCTTTTAAATCAACACTTAAATTAATAAATTCTTGAGTCAGAGCCATCCCAGACAGAAGAATATGATTACAGTGGAACAAATTCACACTGTTCCTTTGTACAGGCGGATCCGATTTACTTTAAAAACAAGGACAGGAAATGTCAAGATTTTTTAATATATTAATTCATTTTATTATTTCCTCCAGTGTTTTGATTTAAGTATTGATAGAGGCAGATTTTCTTGCCTTGTCCTGTATAGTCCCAAATTTGTCACGGTTTAGGTACAATTAGTGTTCTTTGATCATTAACATAATGCATACCAAGAACAATTCAATTTTGATACCATTATTGCAAACAGGTACACCCTATTGGGAACTGTTGGGGCAGAAAACGCTTCCAGTCCGAGTGGCAGTTGCGTTGGCGGTTCTATCCCAGGCAAGGAAACTCGACCGGGGAGACCGAAGTCAGGAAGAGCCATAGTAGTCGGTGACTCCATTGTCCGAGGTACGGACAGTAGATTCTGTGGCGACAGGCGGGAGTCGAGGATGGTTTGTTGCCTCCCTGGTGCCAGGGTTCAAGACATCACGGAGCGGCTTCAGAACATCCTAGCGAGGGAAGGTGATCAACCGGAAGTAGTTGTGCATGTGGGCACAAACGACGTCGGGAGGAAGAGGAAGGAGATACTGCAGCGTGAGTTTAGGGAGTTAGGAAGAAGACTGAGACGTAGGACGTCGAGGGTGGTTGTCTCTGGACTGCTGCCTGTACCTCATGCTGGTGAGGGCAGGAACAGAGAGATCGGGGATATGAATGTATGGCTGAGGGGCTGGTGCAGGAGCAGGGATTTAGATTTCTGGACCACTGGGATCTCTTCTGGGGTAGGGGTGACCTGTACAAAAGGGACGGGTTACACCTTAACAGCAGGGAGACCAACATTCTGGCAGGCAGGTTTGCTAGTGCTACAAGCGTGGCTTTAAACTAAGTAGTGGGGGGGAGGGGTTGACAAATTGGGAATATGGAGATGGAGTTAAAGGGGAAGCGAATACAGGAGAAACTGTAAAGGACTCGTATGAATGGGAAGGGAAGTTCTAGAAGGGATATGAGAGTAAGGTCAGGGCCAATTGTGACCGGTGTGAGAGGGGAGGTAAATACCGAAGTTAAAGTGTTGTATTTAAATGCGCGAAGTATAAGAAATAAAGTGGATGAGCTTGAGGCTCAGTTAGACATTGGCAAGTATGATGTTGTGGGAATCACTGAGACATGGCTACAAGAGGACCAGGGCTGGGAGCTGAATATTCAGTGGTACACAACGTACAGAAAAAACAGGCAGGTGGGGAGAGGGGGCGGGGTAGCTCTGTTGGTAAGGAATGATATTCACTCCCTTGCAAGGAGTGACATAGAATCAGGAGTTGTAGAATCAGTATGGATAGAGATGAGGAATTGTAAGGGTAAAAAGACCCTAATGGGAGTCATCTACAGGCCCCCAAACAGTAGCCTCGACATAGGGTGCAAGTTGAATCAGGAGCTAAAATTGGCATGTCACAAATGTAATGCTGCGGTGGTCATGGGAGATTTCAACATGCAGGTAGACTGGGAAAATCAGGTTGGTAATGGACCCCAGGAAAGAGAGTTTGTGGAGTGCCTCCGAGATGGATTCTTAGAACAGCTTGTACTGGAGCCTACCAGGGAGAAGGCAATTCTGGATTTAGTGTTATGTAATGAACCTGACCTGATAAGAGGACTCGAGGTAAATGAGCCATTAGGAGGCAGTGACCACAATATGATAAGTTTTACTCTACAAATGGAGAGGGAGAAAGGAAAATCGGAGGTGTCAGTATTACAGTATAGCAAAGGGGATTACAGAGGCATGAGGCAGGAGTTGGGCAAAATTGACTGGAAGGAGGCCCTAGCAGGGAAGACTGTGGAACAGCAATGGCAGGTATTCCTGGGAATAATGCAGAAGTTGCAGGATCAATTTATCCCAAAGAGGAGGAAAGATTCTAAGGGGAGTAAGAGGCACCCGTGGTTGACAAGGGAAGTCAAGGACAACATAAAAATAAAAGGGAAGAAGTATAACATAGCAAAGAAGAGTGGGAAGCCAGAGGATTGGGACTCTTTTAAAGAGCAACAGAAGATAACTAAAAAGGCAATATGGGGAGAAAAGATGAGGTACGAGGGTAAACTAGCCAATAATATAAAGGAGGATAGTAAAAGCTTTTTTAGGTATGTGAAGAGGAAAAAAATAGTCAAGGCAAATGTGGGTCCCTTGAAGACAGAAGCAGGGGAATTTATTATGGGGAACAAGGAAATGGCAGAAGAGTTGAACCGGTACTTTGGATCTGTCTTCACTGAGGAGGATACAAACAATCTCCCAGATGTTCTAGTGGCCAGAGATCCTAGGGTGACAGAGGAACTGGAGGAAATCTACATTAGGCAGGAAAAAGTTTTGGGTAGACTGATGGGACTCAAGGCTGATAAATCCCCAGGGCCTGATGGTCTGCATCCCATGGTGCTTAAGGAGGTGGCTCTAGAAATTGTGGACGCATTAGTAATTATTTTCCAATGTTCTATAGATTCCGGGTCAGTTCCTGTGGATTGGAGGGTAGCTAATGTTATCCCACTTTTCAAGAAAGGAGGGAGAGAGAAAACAGGAAATTATAGACCAGTTAGTCTGACATCAGTGGTGGGGAAGATGCTGGAGTCAATTATAAAAGACGAAATTGCGGAGCATTTGGATCGCAGTAACAGGATTGTTCCGAGTCAGCATGGATTTACGAAGGGGAAATCGTGCTTGACTAATCTACTGGAATTTTTTGAGGATGTAACTAGGAAAATTGACAGGGGAGAGCCGGTGGATGTGGTGTACCTCGACTTTCAGAAAGCCTTCGACAAGGTCCCACATAGGAGATTGGTGGGCAAAATTAGAGCACATGGTATTGGAGGTAGGGTACTGACATGGATAGAAAGTTGGTTGACAGACAGAAAGCAAAGAGTGGGGATAAATGGGTCCCTTTCAGAATGGAAGGCAGTGACTAGTGGGGTACCACAAGGCTCGGTGTTGGGACCGCAGCTATTTACAATATACATCAATGACTTGGATGAAGGGATTAAAAGTACCATTAGCAAATTTGCCGATGATACAAAGCTAGGTGGCAGTGTGAACTGTGAGGAAGATGCTATGAGGTTGCAGGGTGACTTGGACAGGTTGTGTGAGTGGGTAGATGCATGGCAGATGCAGTTTAATGTGGATAAGTGTGAGGTTATCCACTTTGGTGGTAAGAATAGGAAGGCAGATTATTATTTGAATGATGTCAAGTTAGGAAAAGGAGACGTACAACGTGATCTGGGTGTCTTAGTGCATCAGTCATTGAAAGGAAGCATGCAGGTACAGCAGGCAGTGAAGAAAGCCAATGGAATGTTGGCCTTCATAACAACAGTAGTTGAGTATAGGAGCAAAGAGGTCCTTCTGCAGTTGTACAGGGCCCTAGTGAGACCGCACCTGGAGTACTGTGTGCAGTTTTGGTCTCCAAATTTGAGGAAGGATATTCTTGCTATTGAGGGTGTGCAGCGTAGGTTTACTAGGTTAATTCCAGGAATAGGTTTGTATACACTGGAATTTAGAAGGATGAGAGGGGATCTTATCGAAATGTATAAGATTATTAAGGGGTTGGACATGTTAGAGGCAGGAAACATGTTCCCAATGTTGGGGGAGTCCAGAACCAGGGGCCACAGTTTAAGAATAAGGGGTAGGCCATTTAGAACAGAGATGAGGAGAAACTTTTTTAGTCAGAGAGTTGTGAATCTGTGGAATTCTCTGCCTCAGAGGGCAGTGGAGGCCAATTCTCTGAATACATTCAAGAGAGAGCTAGATAGAGCACTTAAGGATAGCGGAGTCAGGGGGTATGGGGAGAAAGCAGGAACGGGGTACTGATTGAGAATGATCAGCCATGATCATTTAGAAGGATGAGGGGGGATCTTATTGAAACGTATAAGATAATTAGGGGATTGGACACATTAGAGGCAGGAAACATGTTCCCAATGTTGGGGGAGGCCAGAACAAGGGGCCACAGTTTAAGAATAAGGGGTAGGCCATTTAGAACGGAGATGAGGAAGAACTTTTTCAGTCAGAGAGTGGTGAAGGTGTGGAATTCTCTGCCTCAGAAGGCAGTGGAGGCCAGTTCGTTGGATGCTTTCAAGAGAGAGCTGGATAGAGCTCTTAAGGATAGCGGAGTGAGGGGGTATGGGGAGAAGGCAGGAACGGGGTACTGATTGAGAGTGATCAGCCATGATCGCATTGAATGGCGGTGCTGGCTCGAAGGGCTGAATGGCCTACTCCTGCACCTATTGTCTATTGTCTATCACATTGAATGGCGGTGCTGGCTCGAAGGGCCGAATGGCCTACTCCTGCTCCTATTGTCTATTGTCAATATCTTCCCAAAAACCCTTATGCCTTTTCCTCCATTATGCGATAGTCACCACGTTTCTGGTATATCTTCAATGTGCTCTCAATTTATTGAGGTGACAACACAAACCACTGACTTCTTTCAAATTCCTAAACCAGGTAGTGGAAATCTTCCATACAAAGAAGGTTCAGAGAGAATATATTGAGGATTGTACACATAGATGATTGCACTTATCTGACCTTTATTCCTGTATGAAACCAATACCATTGTCTCCACATAAAAGCACAATTTTAAAAACTTATCATTTCCCCCTAGCTAAGAGATTTCAAGAAAGCTTTATATCGGAACATAACTGCAGATGCTGGTACAAATCAAAGGCATTCTTCAGAAGGGTCTCGACCTGAAACGTCACCCATTCCCCATCGCTCCTGAGATGCTGCCTGACCCGCTGAGTTACTCCAGCATTTTGTGATACCTTCAAGAAAACTTTACATCAATTTATCTCACCTAAGCAAGTAAATTTCAAACAGAAGGCACACTTATTTTCTCTCAACCACGGATGCATAGCTCCAAACATTGGTTTCAATAGTTCTAAACTGACACAAAACAAATTATTCTGATCATCTTTTCCCTCCGAGCACCTCAACATGATATTCATATGAAGCCCCAAGACAACTCCCTATGTGCTAAAATGTTCAACCTCAGGGGACCACTTCTTGTTCAGAAGACAACACCACCTTCTCACCTTCTGAAGGATCTCAATCCAAAACGTCACTTGGCCATTCTCTCCCCAGATGCTGCTTAACTCTTCCAGCACTTTGTGGTTTGCTGAAGATTCCAGCGTCTACAGTCTCTTGTGTCTCCGGCAACATCTTTTGCTGGGATGACACCCAAAAATTCAAGAGTGCACATAATAAAAGAAGTGCAGGTTATTGGCTTCTGTAAATTGCCTCTAGCGTGTGGGGCATTGAACTATTGTATGGGCGATTGATGGTCAGTATGGACCTGGTGGGCCGAAGGGCCCGTTTCCACACTGTATCTCCAACCTAAACAGTACATTAAGTACCTATTTAGTATTTGCAGTATTTTAACTTCAAAACATATATCACTGCATATATCAATAAATAATGACTAGTGAAGGTTAAGCAAAAACTAGGATAAACCAGTTTATTAACAAGCCTTTCAAGTAGTTACTATCATGGTTCAAGATATATAAATATCAAAGCAAAAATGTATTAAGACTTGTGTTTACACATTATAGATGCAATGATCTTTAACCTATCAAGTTAATCAGTTGTGCATTATACTTGTTTGGGTCTAAAAATATTCATTGTTTCAATGGTGCTTTAAGTGTCACATGTGCAAATGCAGAGTTCAATTCTTTACGTACAATATTAAAATAAGGTTATTATATTGGCCTGGCGAGGGCAGGAGAGGAAGGGCAAGACAAGGCATCTCATTGCACTTGTCAGACAATAACTATTCAGAATAACTCCTTCTACAAAGAGATGTGGCCTGGGAATTTTCCATTGATTGACTAACATTCCTCTCAAGAAGGGAAGAATTTAGCAGAGAAACCTGCTCAGCGAATATTCAAATATTGATCAACAGATAAAAAACTTGTAAGAAAGAAGGGGAGGCGGGAGGAAGGAAGAGGGGGGGTGGAAGGAGGGGGGCGAGGAAGGAGGGGGGAAGGAGAGGGGGGAAGGAGAGGGGGGAGGAAGGAGAGGGGGGGAGGAAGGAGAGGGGGAGGAAGGAGAGGGAGAGGAAGGAGAGGGGGGGAGGAAGGAGAGGGGGAGGAAGGAGAGGGGGAGGAAGGAGAGGGGGAGGAAGGAGAGGGGGAGGAAGGAGAGGGGGGAGGAAGGAGAGGGGGGAGGAAGGAGAGGGGGGAGGAAGGAGAGGGGGGAGGAAGGAGAGGGGGAGGAGAGAGGGGGAGGAAGGAGAGGGAGGAGGAAGGAGAGGGGGGAGGAAGGAGAGGGGGGGAGGAAGGAGAGGGGGGAGGAAGGAGAGTGGGGAGGAAGGAGAGTGGGGAGGAAGGAGAGGGGGGAGGAAGGAGAGGGGGAGGAAGGAGAGGGGGGAGGAAGGAGAGGGGGGAGGAAGGAGAGGGGGAGGAAGGAGAGGGGGGAGGAAGGAGAGGGGGAGGAAGGAGAGGGGGAGGAAGGAGAGGGAGGAAGGAGAGGGGGGGAGGAAGGAGAGGGGGGAGGAAGGAGAGGGGGGAGGAAGGAGAGGGGGGAGGAAGGAGAGGGGGGAGAAGGAGAGGGGGGAGGAAGAAGGAGAGGGGGGAGGAAGGAGAGGGGGGGGAGGAAGGAGAGGGGGGGGAGGAAGGAGAGGGGGGGAGGAAGGAGGAGAGGGGGGGGAGGAAGGAGAGGGGGGGAAGGAGAGGGGGAGGAAGGAGAGGGGGGGAGGAAGGAGAGGGGGGGAGGAAGGAGAGGGGGGAGAAGGAGAGGGGGGAGGAAGGAGAGGGGGGGAGGAAGGAGAGGGGGGGGGGAGGAAGGAGAGGGGGAGGAAGGAGGAAGG